>NC_134836.1:62082017-62163804 GCF_004210375.1 Tachypleus tridentatus | reverse complement strand
AAACTACCACTAAACTGTTGTAGTAGTTTAAACACTTAAAAAACTACCATTAAACTGTTGTAGTAGTTTAAACACTTAAAAACTACCATTAAACTGTTGTAGTAGTTTAAACACTTAAAAAACTACCACTAAACTGTTGTAGTAGTTTAAACACTTAAAAAACTACCATTAAACTGTTGTAGTAGTTTAAACACTTAAAAAAAACTACCATTAAACTGTTGTAGTAGTTTAAACACTTAAAAAACTACCATTAAATTGTTGTAGTAGTTTAAACACTTAAAAAAACTACCATTAAACTGTTGTAGTAGTTTAAACACTTAAAAAAAACTACCATTAAACTGTTGTAGTAGTTTAAACACTTAAAAACATGTTTTCTTACTGTGGAAAATTTTTCATTTGGTTTGAAAACTTGTATGGCATTTCAACTCTGCCGATGGTACCCATCCTGGCTATCACCCAGGGTGGACCACCCCTCTCACCCCCTTCGTACGCCTCTGAATATATATATATACAATGCATTACTGCTAAATTTGAGTAATCAAGTGCAATATTAAGCCCGGTCGAAAAGACCTGCCGCAGGCGCTAAGAGCCTTCGCACAGTTCTGCACAAGGTACAGTGTTACAGTTTGTTCGCTCGTTTTAATACATTTTAAATGTGAAAAAGCTCCTGTCTGTTTGAAACCCCTCCATTGACATAGCGGTATGTTCGCGGACTTTTAATTGGGCCCGGCATGGCCAAGCGTGTTGAGGCGAGCGACTCGTAATCTGAGGGTCGCGGGTTCGCATCTTCGTCGCGCCAAACATGCTCGCCTTTTCAGCCGTAGGGGCGTTATAATGTGACAGTCAATCCCACTATTCCTTGGTAAAGAGTAGCCCAATAGTTGGCGGTGGGTGGTGATACTAGCTACCTTCCCTCTAGTCTTACACTACTAAATTAGGGACGGCTAGCACAGATAGCCCTCGAGTAGCTTTGTGCGAAATTCAAAAACAAAAAACGAACTCTTTGAAACGCTTCTGTGGATCTTGAACAAACTGCATGTAATGAAAATTATATTTTTTAAGGTGCACGAGTATCAAACTTACCATTGAAAATCCAATTAAAAATAGTGGGAGATTTGGATATTTTGTTTTCATTAAATCCACGTGTCGGAAGACATCTTCAGTACAGTCGTCGAAGTTTTTCACCAGAGCTCGCGGACCACTGCTACGTCCGTGACCCACTAAGAACAAGGAAAACATTTTAGAGAGAGGGAGAAAAAGCCCAATGTGTTGCCTAGGGCAATTAATATAAACTATTATCTTGGAAAACATTTTAAAATAAACGCCATGTACCGTTTAAATTTACCCTATTCTCAGACGAAGATTTAACCTGTTTGCCCTAAACCACCACGATGGTGCTTTAGTTGCTAAATCTTTATCTCATGCTGATTTATCTCGCACAAAATAATTTATTAACGGAAAAATTAACGAAAACTGCGCATAAGAAAGATTTCTGGTGTTCGGAAGTGTTTTATGATAAAAGTCTTTCTTTTGCCATGTGCGACTCTTATAATAAAAAATTGTTACAACAATTTTGTTGATTGCTGCCACCTGTTGTCTGTAACAGACAAAAAAATGACAACCTTAAACAATGAAATACATGACGCATCTCATTAAAAACACCAAGGCATTGTCATTAAATTTATAATTTGTAACGAATGTCCTATCGGTTCATATTATTGATGGTATTGCCAAATAACTATAACTTATTTTATATGATTAAATATAAAGAAATCACTCAAAGCCTGGCACGGCATTTAGTAAACGCTCTTTGCTATTAATGTGTGCCTTCCATGTCTCATAAGTAGAATATCCGACATTGTGTTCGTACAATATTATCCTAGAATAGGGTATATTCCAAAAAAGGTAAACAAACGACAACAGAGTGCTCTTACCGAAATCATGGGCGAACGGTAAAACTCCATGGATCGCTAGAGCTTTAGCCATATCGTCATATCGCATGCAATGTTCTGCGAATCCATGAGCAATGAACACCAAAGCTCTAAATAATAAAATATAACATGTTTGTATATTAATTTAAAAGTCTTTGATATTAAAACGTTGTTATTAAAGGTTGGATATTTTATAAAACTGTTAACTATCCAGAAATATATAAACTTCTTTACTATAAAATGAAGGGACGGCGGTAAATCTGGAGTTCGATTCCCTCGATGGACATAGCAAATAATCCAAATCTGATTTTCTTCTACAAAAACAAGCAAACAAAAAACATAACGATATTTCAGAAGTTCTAAGACAAGTAGATAATTAGCTACAGACATATTTTAACAACTTCTATGGTAACATAATAATATCAAATAATGATAATTATCCGATGAAGGGATACAGGTCCGTACTAAATCATAAATCAGCTCTTAATGTGCACAGAA
Organism: Tachypleus tridentatus; assembly: GCF_004210375.1. NCBI lineage: Eukaryota > Metazoa > Arthropoda > Merostomata > Xiphosura > Limulidae > Tachypleus > Tachypleus tridentatus. The sequence goes on along the minus strand of NC_134836.1, from coordinate 62,161,375 downwards.
TAAAGGATGCTAATGCTACAGGGGTTTTGGTACATTCACCCCAGAAAATTTGTAAAAAACAACAAGTGGTATTTAATTAAATCTCGAGGTAATTTTGCATGAAATACAGCTTAAACCATTGTGTAGGTGTTGACATGAAATCCACAACTATATAATGAAAGGTCAAGAAATCATCCTTCTCCGTGACGACGAGAAAACTCACTTGTAGAGAAAAAAATATATGTAAAAACGGCTGGTATGGATAGAGAAAGCACTGTGTAGAGGAGCGAACAACGTTTCGACCTTCTTCGGGCATCGTCAGGTTCACAAAGAAAGAGATAACTGGCCGATAGCTGACCACATGTTTGAAGGCGGTTGTGTAATTGACTGTAGGATTGTAAAGGGCGTGCTTAGATGTTTGATTATGTTTATTAATACTTGATTGTTTTCTTCCTGTTCACATGTGAAATTAATGTTGAGATGTGTAGAGTTAATGTGATTGAAAAAATTAAGTGTTTGTTCTTTAGATGTGAATCCCGCAATAGTGTCGTCTACATATCTGTACCAGTATAGTGGTGGATGTAACAGTGTGCTAATTGCTTGTGTTTCAACTTGTGTCATAAAAATATTGGCTGGAACTGGTCATACTGGGTTGTTGTATCACGTATGATGAGCTAGATTTAAATTATCCTAAATATATATGTTTTATTATAGTAAAGTACTGTACTACTTACATGCAGAGTAGTCAGTAATGTTTAAATAATATTACTGTTTTAAATAGTTCTGTACAATTATAGGACAGTAACTTTTTCAATCATTGGCTATCATATACCTACATGTATGCACTACTGAGATAATATGTTAACACGTTCCATTATTCTGGGATGCTTTTCTATAAATAACAGTTTAAATATTGATAGCAGTGTTATAATGACTATTTATTTAAGCTAGAGCAATCGGTATTTCTTTGGCTTGTGCAAACCTCAGCTAATTATTCAGCCTGTGCTGATTTTAATAAAAAAGACAATTATTTAAAGCTCTCTATACAACTATGATATCCAACAATGTAACAGACATTTGTATATACCTTTGATTTGCTTTACTGTATTGTTTTAAAACAAGTGAACTGTGTTGCTATTTATTTATTGTTGAAATTTATCGCCAACAAGTCACAGATGCCTACTGTAAAAACATCCAGCCTATAAAACTAGACAGTAGCAACACGGCTACGAACTTCCAGTTACAAATTATCAACAGATGCTATTGCATGCGATTATATTTCATGCCAAAACATGCTAATGCATCATGAAAATAATGTGGACTCTAAGTGTAGCTACCAGTTTGCTCACCAGTTTTGAGTTGGTTCCTTTAAGTTGCACACTCACACCTTTCTATTTTTTGTCTACACTTTTTTTTCAAATCTAAGGTGTTTTTTATTAGATATTATGATTTTTTGTCAATACATACCAACAAGCCACAGCAAGTACGAAAGTGACACTTGATAGTAACCAACATTGGCTTTAGGATTATTTGAAACAGATCGATACTTTACAGAACCACCCAGATTCTTTCATAATACATGGTGGCAGTGTTTCCTCTCTAAAACAGTTTTATAATTTTCATCATAGTAACGCCATGGAATCTAAAACAATTTATTGTCATCACCGGCATGCACTTGGTAAAGTTGTATCGAGCATTGTTATTTACGCTAATTGCTTAAACTAATATCACATGACGCTAAATGCTCTTTAATTGGGAAAATATCACAATATTTAGTAGTTTAAAAGCTGGTAATGAATAATAACCGTCCACCAGTATGATTCTTTTGAAACCTTTAGCAAGAAACAGATAACCTAGTTTGTTTGACCTAACTAATATTTATGTATCTGCACGTTCTTTCACCCTATAGTTTTGTTGCTCTAAATCAGTCGTCTTTACTCCAAATAACAAAACAACAACAAAAGACAACTAAAAACTCTCCATTTTTACTCCTATTTATGGTAAAGGTTTTGAACCACAGTTTACGTGATTTTTTCTCAAATTTAAGTGTTTTTTGTTGAATAACTTTGCACATATGACTTTTATTTTATTGTATCTTGTACAGATCTATCAGTGTACTAAATATGAAGAAAAAATTCATGAAGGTTAAATATATTTTTCTGTCATATAAAGTTTCCGTATGATGCAAATAAGAGAAACAGAAAAACTTTAATCAGAATTGGAAATTTTATGTTTCGTGTAATTCTGTATTTGATGTAAGAAATACGGATCCAGCAGAGCATATCCATTGAAAATATGCTGTATTTTGGAATAGTAACCTTCGACCTAAAGAAAGTGGAATATCGCCAAATTACCACTGCTTTGGTAGATTGTTTAGGCAGAGTATTCATGATGAAACTGTAGAATGGACGGCAACTGTTTGTTGTGGAGATACATGTGAGGACGACGTTTCGAAAGTCTTTCGTCTTCCGAAACGTCGTCTTCTACATTTGTGTTTTCACAACAGGCAGATGCCGTCCATTCTACAAAGTTTTATTACTACTATTAACAAACACATACTGTGCCCTGCAGGTTGGTTTGGCCACACGAGACATAACCACGAGTTTTGAGAAGCATAATTTCTTACATATTAAAAATAGAGGATTCTGCAACCCCCCCCCTTGCGTACGTGTGTGGGATGAAAATAATCATATGTGAATATTCTATAATATTTATTATATATATATATATATATATACACTACATGGCCAAAAGTATGTGGACACCCGATCATCACACCCATATGTGATTCTTAAATATCTCATTCTAAAACCATGGTAATTAATATGGAGTTTGATTCTTCTTAACTACTATAACAACCTTCTCTCTTCTGGGAAGGCTTTTCACTATATTTTGAAACATCGCTGCGGGGATTCGTTCTCATTCAGCCACAAGAGCATTAGTGAGGTTGGGCACTGATGTCGGGAGAGAAGGCCTGGCTCACAGTCGGCGTTCCAGTTCATCCCAAAGATGTTCGATGGGGTTGAGGTCAGGGCTCAGTGTAGGCCAGTCAAGTTCTTCTACACGAAACTCGGCAAACCATGTCTTTATGGACTCCGCTTTATGCAGGAGGCATTATAATGCTGAAACAAAAGGACCTTTACAAATTGTTGCCACAAAGTTGGAAGCACACAATTCTCTAGAATGTCATTGTATGCTGTAGCATTAAAATTTCCCTTCACTGGAACTAAAGAGTCTGGTCCAAACCATGACAAACAGCTCCACACCATTATTCCTCCTTCATCTGCCAAACCCAGGTTCGCCCCTCAGACATGATTCTTCACTCCAGAGAATGCGTTTCCACTGCTACAGAGTCCAATGGTGGTATGCTTTACACCGCTTAGCACAGCACATGGTGATCTTAGGCTTGTATGCAGCTGCTCGACCATGGAAATCTATTTCATGAAGCTCCTGACAAACAGTTCTCGTGCTCACGTTGCTTACAGAAGCAGTTTGGAACTCGATAGTGAGTGTTGGAACTGTGGGCAGACGATTTTTACGCGCTACACGCTTCGTTCTGTGAGCTTATGTAGCCTACCGTTTCGTGACTGAACTGTTGTTGCTCGTAGACGTTTCCACTTTACAATAACAGCACTTACAGTTGACCAGGGAAGCTCTAACAGGACAGAAATTTGACGAACTGACTTGTTGAAAAGGTGACATCCTATAATAGTGACATGTTGAAAGTCATTGAGCTCTTCAGTACAACCAATTCTACTGTCAATGTTTGTCTATAGAGATTGCATGGCTGTAAGCTTGATTTTATGCACCTGTGTGTGTGGCTGAAATACCCGAACTCACTAATTAGAAGGGGTTTCAACATACTTTTGACCATGTAGTGTACATATACAGTTTGTTATATAAAAAAAAAAAAACAAAAAAAAACGCTACACCAATTGAAAGGAACCCAAGGTACAGGATATAATGTGAGATATATAATGTACCGTAGGTTTTGGAGGTAACTGAGGAAATAGGACCCATATTGTGATGGGGACACACTGTCTATCAGTCTTCTGTTCCATTTTAGTTTCACATAAAGAAATAAAATAGAGGAATAGCAATATACATTAGAATAATAAAATAGAAATTAGTAGAGCGAGATGTGGGTGCTCAAGCCCACAACGTCCCACATCACCATTCACTGCCTGCAGATAGTTGTGTGAAGGTGACTGCTCTCCATAGTAAAGAAGAAGAAAACCATTAAATGAAAAAAAAACATAAACAATTAAAATAAGGTGCTATTTCTAATTTATATTCTATTATTTTAATTTCTATTGTTATTCCTTTATTTTATGTGAGACTAGCAAACGGAGGTTAAGACTGATAGACGGTGTATCCCCACCGCAATGTGGATACAGCTTTGACTGTCGCCTCCAAAACCTGGGGTACATTTTATTTCCCACATTTTTGCCTGTACCATGGGGATCCTTTCAGTTTGTTCAGCGTTTTGTTTATAACAAACTAACATTAGTCAGAGATTTTACTTAACTCTTACTATTAATATTCTCTCTCTATATATATATATATATACATATATATATAATATTCAATAAAATTACCATAACCCGTTTTACATTACCCACCACTAAGCTGCTTGTTTATTTATGCTATTTCTACCATGCTTCTGGTATTTCTTCCCAATTTATTTTTTATAAATATTATTTTTATACTTTGTGTTTCTACTCTAGAAATATAATATTTATATTTGTTTGGAGGGAATTCGGGAACAAGAAATGTGGAGTACAGTCCTGCTGTCAGACAAAATACTGGTATATAGAAAATTAAGCCTTACGTTTTTGTAATGTTGTTTTAATAGAGGAAAGGAGAAGTAAGCTTTCATCGCCCTTTGGCAAGAAGTGAGTAGATATGACTTTGTATAAGAAGTGTCTGTTTCAGAAGCTATGAGAATACGTATTGAATACAAGTGGTGAAAATAACCCTCAAATTAGAGATATAACTTTGTATAAGAAGTGTCTGTTTCAGAAGCTATGAAAATACGTATTGTATACAAGTGGTGAAGATAACCCTCAAATTAGAGATATAACTTTGTATAAGAAGTGTCTGTTTCAGAAGCTATGAAAATACGTATTGTATACAAGTGGTGAAGATAACCCTCAAATTAGAGATATAACTTTGTATAAGAAGTGTCTGTTTCAGAAGCTATGAAAATACGTATTGTATACAAGTGGTAAAAATAACCCTCAAATTAGAGATATAACTTTGTATAAGAAGTGTCTGTTTCAGAAGCTATGAAAATACGTATTGTATACAAGTGGTGAAAATAACCCTCAAATTAGAGATATAACTTTGTATAAGAAGTGTCTGTTTCAGAAGCTATGAAAATACGTATTGTATACAAGTGGTGAAGATAACCCTCAAATTAGAGATATAACTTTGTATAAGAAGTGTCTGTTTCAGAAGCTATGAAAATACGTATTGTATACAAGTGGTGAAGATAACCCTCAAATTAGAGATATAACTTTGTATAAGAAGTGTCTGTTTCAGAAGCTATGAAAATACGTATTGTATACAAGTGGTAAAAATAACCCTCAAATTAGAGATATAACTTTGTATAAGAAGTGTCTGTTTCAGAAGCTATGAAAATACGTATTGTATACAAGTGGTGAAGATAACTCTCAAATTAGAGATATAACTTTGTATAAGAAGTGTCTGTTTCAGAAGCTATGAAAATACGTATTGTATACAAGTGGTGAAAATAACCCTCAAATTAGAGCGGTCTGATGAACAAAATATTTTAGTGTGTAGCAAGTTTAAACTGGTACTGTAAAAAAGTTTTGTTTTGAATTACGCACATGGCTACACAATGAGTTATCTGTGCTTTGCCCACTACGGGTATCGAAACCCTGTTTCTAGCGGTGTGAGTCCGCAGACATTCCGCTGTGCTACAGGAGGGAAAAGGAAAAACACACATAAAAACCCAACACAGACATTTAATATTTAAATTTTGATGACAAATGTAAGAAATATTGTCTTTCAACAACATCCATTCTTTGACTTATATACTGAAGATAGATTCATTGTTTTTATCATAAAATATGTTATGATCAGTTAGGAATTTTTAAATATAAGATTGAGTATTTTGTATCTTATTTGACTGTGAAAGGTTTGTTCAAAGTCAGTACTTTTGACTTAAAAATCCTGTACACACAAAACAAATGTTGTTTAAAGTACCATTTTAACACCTTAAGTAGAAGAAACTCATATGGTTTAACAGAATATAAAAATTCCCCAAAATACGTAGTACATTTAATTGTATAAGTTTTTCATTGTTTTCTTGTATTCGCGAATGTGTATTACATGAAATTAATGTTAGCACGTGTATGATATTACATTAAAACACTTAAATCTTCTCCAGGTTCTCTGTGCGAATATTTTGAAAACATACAAGATTAATGATGTTACGTCAACAAATAACACTATGTAACACAAATTGCGTTCCTGGATAGTATGTGTTATTTCTTAGTTGTTTATATTGTAAAAGTACAGAAATAATGAAATTTAGAAATTAACCTATTTTATATGTAAAAACAGGCAAATTTGCACATTTTCATTTACATAAGGTTTGAATAAAACAACATATGAATCAATATTTACATGTATTTATAGTAAAGTTATACAAAAATGTTTAAAAGTGAGCAGTTTTTCGAGATTTGCGACTGTAATGTAAATCACTTTCACGTATCAGCCCCCAAATATAGTCTCCCATCATGTTTTCGTTACATGCTCCCAGGTCACAAAAGCAAAGTTTGAAGAGAAAAATAGGTCTTTTCCATTTACTTTAGGCACAAGCAACTGGGAAATAACACTTTCTGTCCAGGAACAAGAAAAAGTAAAAATGTTGTTTAGTTTATTTATTTAGAATTAATCACAAAGCTACAGAATGGGCTATCTGTGCTATGCCCACCATGAGTATTGAAATCCGGTTTTTAGTGTGCAAGTCCGCAGACATACCACTGCGTCACTGTGGGGCAAATATTTTGTTACATAGTGTAATTCAACAGCTAGTTTTAAGAATTATTCGTAAGATAATCCCACTTTCAGTGTCTTGCAAAGAAGATTTGAGCCCGGGAATTCTCTCATTGTGCAAGTGCTTCCAGTTAAGATAAAGTGTCAATCCTCTATTTTTGAATAGTGGCACTACTTAGTACTTTAAACAGCTCTAATGCTCAATACTCTAAAATTATTTGTGCTTATAGTAAATTATATATGCTAGTTAAAGAAAGTTTGGAGAATGCATACTTACTTGGGTGGTTCAAGTGTTGGTCAGTTTGGAGAATGTATACTTACTTGGGTGACTCAAGTGTTGGCCAGTACTTGCAAAATAATGTTTCTCCTGTGCAGCTTTTTAAGGAGTAAGAATAGGAGATTTCAGGTTCTTTGTTGTTTTTCATTACGATTCTCGAGTCTGACTTTCTCTGGAATTGAGTATGTTGCAATGCAACGACGCCTCAGAAACATACCGCTGTAAAGGAAAACTGTTGTGATTCGGCATCTGTGACCTTGGTAACGTCAAGGACAGAATTTTTCCTTTACTTTAACTCTTTTTTTGTGACGTCATATACCTCGACTGATTCTTAGGAGTGTTGTCTTTGGATGTTTTATAATTAAATTGAATGAATTAGAAACAACAACAAATAAAAACAAGAACAGAACCTACAAACTGTAAGACCAAGTAATGATGTTAGAAAGGATGATTTCTAAAACGTGTAACACTTCAACACCTCATAAAATATTTAAAATGAATTATAATAATGTTGAAAAGATACCAGCGCCATCTATATAATGACACTTTTAATTTATCATGTTGATTTCATCATAAAGTTGCACAGCTGTCCACTTGCATTCTGTTCACGAGCGGGTATAGGATTTTAGTGTTATGAGCCCAGAGACTAATCTTTGACCTACTTTTTGTAGAGGGGTGTGGCGTGATTCTAATTGATGGTGTCTCGAATTTTCAATTGGTGTCTCTAAAAAAATCAGAGTAAAAAACCATGACCGACCGATATCGTACTGAAACACCTAAAAAAACCCATCTTTATGGTTCCAAGGTCCGAGTGTTTAAGCACCTATCGGCGAATCTGCTTATGTTTACGTTTTTAAGAGAAAAGCGATATAATTGGGTATCGTGCTGGTCTAGGAGGAGAATTATACCATAGATATTATAGTTATAAATCCCAAAGCATACTGTTAAACTGCAATGCCACTTTTTGATTACATAAATATACTGAGATTAAAAAGTAACTGTCCTTTAAAGAACTGTGACCTATGATTTTTTCACCCTTTAATCCATACTGAGAGGTCAGCACTTGCTAATCTCATAAGTTTATAGTCAGTTAAGGCCATATCATGTAATCAACTAATAAAATTAATCTTTATTTGTTTATCAAATCTTTATTTAAATATAAAAAATAGAAATCTCGCGTTCTGTTGAAGAAAGCACGTGCAGCTCTCGTGTAGCCTTGCGCAAAATTCAAACTACTCAACCAATCCGCAAAGTTTGGAATTTCGCACAAAGCTACTCGAGGGCTATCTGTGCTAGCCGTCCCTAATTTAGCAGTGTAAGAGTAGAGGGAAGGCAGCTAGTCATCACCACCCACCGCCAACTCTTGGGCTACTCTTTTGCCAACGAATAGTGGGATTGGTCGTCACATTATAACGCCCCCACGACTGAGAGGGCAGCATATAAATGAGAGGGCAAGCATGTTTGGCGCGACGCGGATGCGAACCCGCGACCCTCAGATTACGAGTCGCACACCTTAACGCGCTTGGCCATGCCGGGCCCCAATCCGCTAAGAAAAACTGATTCAAACAAAACATGCTGCTCGTTGACCAAAATATATTTGAAAGAAACCTAATTATAACAAGAGAACTGACATAAGGAGATATAATATCTACAAAAGAAAGACAAGTTAGATATACCTGTAAACAGTTACGTATATCTGTAAACAGTTACATATATCTGTAAATCAGGAAAGGTACATGATTATGTAAATATGTAATTTTAAAATGACTGACTTAGGCTTGACGTGTTAATTTTGATCCAGTTGTGTTTTATTTAACTTCACTATTTTAACATTACTTCTTCATGCATTTACACCTTTCATGTCATTTTTTGTTGAATATCTGTTTATAGAGATTAGCATCTTATCTTACTTGCCCAGAACAAAGACAGAAAGAAAATAATGACTTTGAACTGCGTAGGCCCGACACGGCCAGGTGGATTAAGACGTTCAACTCGTAATCTGAGGGTCGCGGGTTTGAATCACCGTCGACCAAACATGCTTGCCCTTTCAGCCTTGGGGACGTTATAATGTGACGGTCAATCCCACTACTCGTTGGTAAAAGAGTAGCCCAATAGTTGGCGGTGGGTGGTGATGACTAGCTGCCTTCCCTCTAGTCTTACACTGCTAAATTAGGGACGACTAGCGCAGATAGCCCTCGAGTAGCTTTGTGCAAAATTAAAACAAACAAACAAACCAAGCAATGAAACTGCGTGGATGCCGCACTGTCATAATTGAACCGAAGGCGTAGTGTTATATCACACAATCTATTGGGTTACGAACTTCATCCAGTGTCTATATACAATTAAAATCACGTACCGAGTCTATTTCTACAGGTTTCTACATTACCTGTTTGAATACTTAATGGCTCAGTACGTGTAGAAATACGAACATGCCAGTTTAAGACTTAATAAAAAAAGCTGTAGCATGTAACCTTTATTTAAGAAATAGGGTTAGTAGGTGTTTCAAGCCTTGGGATATGGGGTCAACAAGGGTGTCAAAGTTAAAATATAGAATAATTGTGGGGATATTTATAAAAACAAATTACCCTAATTCATCTTACTAAACCTGTATTTTAAATTACTAATGGAAGAGGAAAGTTGTAAATTATATAAAGACAATAAACGTGTAACTACATGAACTGCAACAATTGTTTAAATGTGAATGAATGAGAATACATGAACAAATACAAACAAATCATAATTTACAGAAAATGAACAAAACCATTTAAAAATATGTAGTAGAATGGAAATAAACAAAGGTCAAATAAAGGCGTAACAATTCCAACAAAACGGATTTACTGCTAAGATTACAAAATTATACTCACACACACTAGGGGCCCGGCATGGCCAGGTGGTTAAGGCGTTCCACTCGTAATATGAGGATTGCAGGTTCGCATTACTGTCGTACCAAACAGGCTCACTCTTTCAGCCACGAGGCATTATAATGTCACAGTCAATCGTGTTTCGTTGGTAAAAGAGTATCCCAAGAGTTGGCGGTGGGTGGTGATAAGTAGCTACCTTCCCTTTAGTCTTACAGTGTTTTTTGAAATTTTGCACAAAGCTACACGAGGGCTATCTGCGCTAGCCATCCCTAATTTAGCAATATAAGACTAGAGGGAAGGCAGCTAGTCATCACCACCCACCGCCAACTATTAGGCTACTCTTTTGCCAATGAATAGTGGGATTGACCGTAACATTATAACGTCCTTACGGCTGAAAGAGCGATATCACATCTTAAGAAATAAAGTAAAATCGAAGTTAACCTAGATTTTGATAATGGTTTATGGCATAAATAATGAAAAGTTTGTTATAAGGATATTTATGAAAGAGTAGATGAAGAGAATGTTTGTGTTGAAATGTGGAAAAGTGCAATGTTTGCCAAAACTTGAGAAAAAAATTAAAGACTTGGAAGTTTTTGTGAAAATATGAATTGTTTGAAACGTTGAAGAAAGTAGATTTTAAACTCAATATTAGTGAGACAGTCTTTATTTTTTAGGCTCTTGTTGTTTGTTGTTTTGAATTAAGCACAAAGCTACACAGTGGGCTATCTGTCCTCTGCCCACCACAGGTATCGAAACCTGGTTATTAGCGTTGTAAGTCCACAGACATACCGTTGAGCCACTGGGGGGCTATTTTTTAGGAAACCGCAAAGCTGCTGGCACAAATGATTAACGTAATACATAATATCTCTTCACAAACAAAAAAGTATATTTATTTTGCACAGCATTGATCAAGAGCATCCTTCTGTTGATATATAAGGAAAAACAATTATTTGCCTAACTTTGGGAAAGCATGAATCTTTTTTTGAAACATGGAGAAAAAGTAAATTTTCAACGCAATATTAACAGAGAAATATCGGATATTTTTTATTTCATAGGAAAACGCAAGATTGAGGATACATGCAATGAACGAAATACACAATATTGCTTCAGAAGCAACCAAAAAAGGAATTTCGTTAACCCAGGGTAGGCCAGGTGGTTAAAGCACTCGACTCGTAATCCGAGAATCGCGGGTTCGAATTCTCGTAACACCAAACATTCTCGTCCTTTCAGCCGTGGGGACGTTATAATGTGACTTGTCAATCCCACTATTCGTTGGTAAAACAGTAGCCCAAAAGTTGGCGTTGGATGGTGATGACTAGCTACCTTTTCTCTAGTGTTGCACTGCTAAACTAGGGACGGCTAGCACAGATAGCCCACGTGTAGCTTTGCGCGAAATTGAGACCATTCAGATATATATTGTGGTTGGCAAGTGTCAAGTTTTGTTGGTATCTCATGTCTGAAGCCATAAAAATGTATTTCAACCTCATGTGCATAGATAAGGGTCATAGTGCGCACGCCATAGTCTTTTACAGGGTTATCCAACATGGTTTTATGTATTTCATTTCAGAGCTATCAACTCTTCATTTTACCCTACGTCGCTGATTTAACTACAGCTTATTATAGAAATGAGTAAATATACAGGAAAACTGTATGTGTGGATTTTTGGAGATACTAACGGTTGTGCAATTACAATATGCAAACTGCACAACGAACAAAAGTTTATATTCTTCACGTGCGACCCGACTTAGCTTTTTAAAAATCTCCCGTCAGGGCTAAGCTACAAATCACTAGTCTAGTTCAGTCTAATTATCTTCTAATTGACATGAGTTTTCTTTACTTAACTTGCGCTCGCTAGGCACTTTTATATAAATATATATAAATTTTTCACTAACGCCTCGAACGTTTTTATAACCCGTTCGACTTGATAACGGAACAATACTTATTTTAGGTGATGAGAAAAATACTGAAGATTTGAGTAAAGATATTGCTTGTACAATCGAACAAAACTACTTATAACTATCACCTGTAAAACAATAAATCTTTAAATAACAATTTTGTTATAAAAACCAAACAGTCACTATCTATCAAATCACTGAATGAACTAAATATAAATCTCACAGTAAACAGTCTTGTATATAAAAATGTGTTAATATTCCAGTAAAAAGGGAAGGTTATTGTAACGGAAAACGTTTGTTCACACTACACACATATATGTGTGTGTTATATTAAAACTATTACCGAGCCTCATATCACCACATCCATCGTGAGTATGCTTTTTGACAATAATCCTACACTGTACTTTCCATTGCATAAAAGCTCGTCCTATTGCTTTCATGTTCAGAGCACACTTCTCCTCTCTGCATGAGTTCTGTAATCCATCTAGTGTTTGTAATGATGATTTTCAAGTCCAACTGCAGAGGTGTATGCAGATTCCTAGCAACTTCACTGATATGTCTGTATATAAAAGAGCAAGAATCGTCACTTCATTTTCCATCTGCTGGAGATAAACGTGATGGTTGAATAGATATGTTGAGAAAGCAACTTTTGTAACATAATTTGTGTCACTTTTCGAGATTTAAACACTTCTTGCCAATGTTGCGTGGGGCACATGAATGGATTTTGCCCCGACCATTGTGTTTAGAAATCCTCACCTGTTATAAAATACCATCCTTTGCTTATCTGGGCAAAAGTATGACTAACAGTTGGTCTTATTTTTAATGGCTCTGAGACACCATGTTGATCCATATTCCTTTATTTGCCAATGCTCTTAAGCACAAGGGATATTTCCGTCTTTCAAAAAATTGATAGGGTCCTATTTACTTCATACTCTTAAATGCCAGGTTGGGATCTGTTTAGCCCTACTCACAAGGACCTATGACTGTAGCATAAACGTTTCTATCATGGATTCCCAGCCAACAATAGTCGGAGACATCCGAAATGTCAAGTACACTGTTTAATAGGTATATGCTTAGGGGTTCATACACTATAAAAAGATTTAGGCCCCTTGTTTTGAGCAACAGAAAAATGAACTGTTATAGGGTTTTTTCTATGGAATCTGCATGATCTCAGATCTCTTTGTGTCCTCATATTCTGGAGAGGCTCTTGACTCCCTCAGAAATTACTAACTTCACCAGTCAATATTCACTGTTTCATGTGCTAGTGAAGCGACTTGTTCTGGCAAACGTTGTCGATAATCATTTGTGGTTAATCTTGACTCGTCTATGGTGACCAAGACCACAGTGCCTGAGCTACTCTGGTCTGATAATTCCAAAGAATTCTAAAGAGACTACTCTACTCAGTCTCAGACAACACATCGTTACAGCAATATCTTAAAGAAACCACTTCTCTCAGTCTCAGACAACACGTCGTCACAACAAAATCTCAGAGAAACCGCTTCTCTCAGTCTCAGACAACACATCGTCACAAGAATATCTTAGAGAAACCGCTTCTCTCAGTCTCAGACAACACATCGTCACAAGAATATCTTAGAGAAACCGCTTCTCTCAGTCTCAGACAACACATCGTCACAGCAATATCTTAGAGAAACCGCTTCTCTCAGTCTCAGACAACACATCGACACAGCAATATCTCGGAAAAACCACTTCTCTTAGTCTCAGACAATACATCGTCACAACATATCTTAGAGAAACCGCTTCTCTCAGTCTCAGACAACACATCGTCACAACATATCTTAGAGAAACCGCTTCTCTCAGTCTCAGACAACACATCGTCACAGCAATATCTCGGAAAAACCCCTTCTCTTAGTCTCAGACAACACATCGTCACAACAATATCTTAGAGAAACCGCTTCTCTCAGTCTCAGACAACACATCGTCACAGCAATATCTTAGAGAAACCACTTCTCATAGTCTCAGACAACACATCGTCACAACATATCTTAGAGAAACCGCTTCTCTCAGTCTCAGACAACACATCATCACAGTAATATCTCGGAAAAACCACTTCTCTTGGTCTCAGATAACACATCGTCACAAGAATATCTTAGAGAAACCGCTTCTCTCAGTCTCAGACAACACATCGTCACAGCAATATCTTAGAGAAACCGCTTCTCTCAGTCTCAGACAACACATCGTCACAGCAATATCTCGGAAAAACCACTTTTCTTAGTCTCAGATAACACATCGTCACAGCAATATCTTAGAGAAACCACTTCTCTCAGTCTCAGACAACATATTTTAGAGTAACCGCTTCTCTCAGTCTCAGACAACACATCGTCACAAGAATATCTTAGAGAAACCGCTTCTCTCAGTCTCAGACAACACATCGTCACAGCAATATCTTAGAGAAACCGCTTCTCTCAGTCTCAGACAATACATCGTCACAGCAATATCTCGGAAAAACCACTTCTCTTAGTCTCAGACAACACATCGTCACAACAATATCTTAGAGAAACCGCTTCTCTCAGTCTCAGACAACACATCGTCACAACATATCTTAGAGAAACCGCTTCTCTCAGTCTCAGACAACACATCGTCACAACATATCTTAGAGAAACCGCTTCTCTCAGTCTCAGACAACACATCGTCACAGCAATATCTCGGAAAAACCACTTCTCTTAGTCTCAGACAACACATCGTCACAGCAATATCTTAGAGAAACCGCTTCTCTCAGTCTTAGACAACACATCGTCACAGCAATATCTCGGAAAAACCACTGCTCTCAGTCTCAGATAACACATCGTCACAGCAATATCTTAGAGAAATCACTTCTCTCAGTCTCAGACAACATATCTTAGAGAAACCGCTTCTCTCAGTCTCAGACAACACATCGTCACAACATATCTTAGAGAAACCGCTTCTCTCAGCCTCAGACAACACATCGTCACATCATATCTTAGAGAAACCGCTTCTCTCAGTCTCAGACAACACATCGTCACAGCAATATCTCGGAAAAACCACTTCTCTTAGTCTCAGAAAACACATCGTCACAACAATATCTTAGAGAAACCGCTTCTCTCAGTCTCAGACAACACATCGTCACAACATATCTTAGAGAAACCGCTTCTCTCAGTCTCAGACAACACATCGTCACAATATATCTTAGAGAAACCGCTTCTCTCAGTCTCAGACAACACATCGTCACAGCAATATCTCGGAAAAACCACTTCTCTTAATCTCAGACAACACATCGTCACAACAATATCTTAGAGAAACCGCTTCTCTCAGTCTCAGACAACACATCGTCACAGCAATATCTCGGAAAAACCACTTCTCTTAGTCTCAGACAACACATCGTCACAACAATATCTTAGAGAAACCGCTTCTCTCAGTCTCAGACAACACATCATCACAGTAATATCTCGGAAAAACCACTTCTCTTAGTCTCAGATAACACATCGTCACAAGAATATCTCAGAGAAATCGCTTTTCTCTCTCTCAGACAACACATTGTCTCATCTGTAAACCACGTTTGATCTTCAGGAAGATAACTCTATTTGCAGATTTCAAAGGAAGCATAGATCTTTGCAATATCAATAAAAGTTCAACGTCCAGGGAAAGTCTAGAATACTGTTTCTGACAGCTGAAAGTCTAGAATGCTATTTCTGACAGCTGAAAGTGTATAATACTATTTCTGACAGCTGAAAGTCTAGAATACTATTTCTGACAGCTGAAAGTGTAGAATACTATTTCTGACAGCTGAAAGTCTAGAATGCTATTTCTGACAGCTGATAGTCTAGAATGCTATTTATGACAGCTGAAAGTCTAGGATACTATTTCTGACAGCTGAAAGTGTAGAATACTATTTCTGACAGCTGAAAGTCTAGAATGCTATTTCTGACAGCTGAAAGTCTAGAATTCTATTTCTGACAGCTGAAAGTCTAGAATGCTATTTCTGACAGCTGAAAGTCTAGAATTCTATTTCTGAGAGCTGAAAGTCTAGAATACTATTTCTGACAGCTGAAAATCTAGAATACTATTTCTGACAGCTGAAAGTGTAGAATACTATTTCTGATAGCTGAAAGTGTAGAATACTATTTCTGACATCTGAAAGTCTAGAATACTATTTCTCACAGCTGAAAGTCTAGAATACTATTTCTGACATCTGAAAGTCTAGAATACTATTTCTGATAGCTGAAAGTCTAGAATACTATTTCTGATAGCTGAAAGTGTAGAATACTATTTCTGACAGCTGAAAGTCTAGAATACTATTTCTGACATCTGAAAGTGTAGAATACTATTTCTGACATCTGAAAGTCTAGAATACTATTTCTGATAGCTGAAAGTGTAGAATACTATTTCTGACAGCTGAAAGTCTAGAATACTATTTCTGATAGCTGAAAGTGTAGAATACTATTTCTGACATCTGAAAGTCTAGAATACTATTTCTGACAGCTGAAAGTCTAGAATACTATTTCTGACATCTGAAAGTCTAGAATACTATTTCTGACAGCTGAAAGTCTAGAATACTATTTCTGACATCTGAAAGTCTAGAATACTATTTCTGACATCTGAAAGTCTAGAATACTATTTCTGACAGCTGAAAGTCTAGAATACTATTTCTGACATCTGAAAGTCTAGAATACTATTTCTGATAGCTGAAAGTCTAGAATACTATTTCTGATAGCTGAAAGTCTAGAATACTATTTCTGACAGCTGAAAGTGTAGAATACTATTTCTGACAGCTGAAAGTCTAGAATACTATTTCTGACATCTGAAAGTGTAGAATACTATTTCTGACAGCTGAAAGTCTAGAATACTATTTCTGATAGCTGAAAGTGTAGAATACTATTTCTGACATCTGAAAGTCTAGAATACTATTTCTGACAGCTGAAAGTCTAGAATACTATTTCTGACATCTGAAAGTGTAGAATACTATTTCTGATAGCTGAAAGTGTAGAATACTATTTCTGACATCTGAAAGTCTAGAATACTATTTCTGATAGCTGAAAGTCTGGAATACTATTTCTGACAGCTGAAAGTGTAAAATACTATTTCTGATAGCTGAAAGTCTAGAATACTATTTCTGACAGCTGAAAGTCTAGAATACTATTTCTGACAGCTGAAAGTCTAGAATACTATTTCTGACATCTGAAAGTCTAGAATACTATTTCTGATAGCTGAAAGTCTAGAATACTATTTCTGATAGCTGAAAGTGTAGAATACTATTTCTGACATCTGAAAGTCTAGAATACTATTTCTGACAGCTGAAAGTGTATAATACTATTTCTGACATCTGAAAGTCTAGAATACTATTTCTGATAGCTGAAAGTCTAGAATACTATTTCTGATAGCTGAAAGTCTAGAATACTATTTCTGACAGCTGAAAGTCTAGAATACTATTTCTGACATCTGAAAGTGTAGAATACTATTTCTGACATCTGAAAGTGTAGAATACTATTTCTGATAGCTGAAAGTGTAGAATACTATTTCTGACAGCTGAAAGTCTAGAATACTATTTCTGATAGCTGAAAGTGTAGAATACTATTTCTGACATCTGAAAGTCTAGAATACTATTTCTGACAGCCGAAAGTCTAAAATACTGTTTCTGACAGCTGAAAGTGTAGAATACTATTTCTGACATCTGAAAGTCTAGAATACTATTTCTGACAGCCGAAAGTCTAAAATACTGTTTCTGACAGCTGAAAGTGTAGAATACTGTTTCTGACAGCTGAAAGTGTAGAATACTATTTCTGACATCTGAAAGTCTAGAATACTATTTGTGACATCTGAAAGTCTAGAATACTATTTCTGACATCTGAAAGTCTAGAATACTATTTGTGACATCTGAAAGTCTAGAATACTATTTGTGACATCTATTTTCCCTCACTAATCAACGCATCTTCCTGGTTATAACTTTTTGATTTGAAGAAAATTCCCTTTTCTCAAGCATCAAGTCTTTTCAAATTTTTCTTTATTAAAACGTAGGAAAAACGTCCACTCATCGAGAGAAAAACAAAAAGGAAAAATAACCTTTGTGTCATGGCAGAAGACGCTTTCTTTTCCACATACTTTGTGGTGTTCTTATATATGGGGCCCGGCATGGCCAAGCGTGTTAACACGTGGGACTCATAATCTGAGAGTCGCGGGTTCGCATCCCCGTCGCGCCAAACATGCTCGCCCTTTCAGCCGTGGGGCGTTATAATGTTACGGTCAATCCCACTATTCCTTGGTAAAGAGTAGCCCAAAAGTTGGCGGTGGGTTGTGATGACTAGCTGTCTTCCCTCTAGTCTTACACTGCTAATTTCATTGTGTAGAAATGTTCAGATCTTTGTCTGTTTTTAAGCGCAAAGCTACCCACTTGGCTATTTACTTTGTGTCCACCGCGGATAATTGAGTCCATTTTTTAGTATTGTATTACGAATTGGCCAGGTATGGCCAGGTGGTTAAGGCATTAGACTCGCACTTTGAGGGTCAAGGGATCGCATCCCCGTCACATCAAACATGCTCGCCCTTTCAGCCGTGTGGGCGTTATAATGTGACGTTCAATACCACTATTCATTGGTAAAAGAGTAGTCCAGGAGTTGACTGTGGGTGGTAATGACAAGCTGCCTTCCCTCTAATGTTACGTGGCTGAATTATGATGATTAGCGCAGACAGCTCTCGAGTAGCTTTGTGCGAAATTCAAAACCGAAAGTAATCTAATAGTGGCATCGATCAAAAGTTTTGCATTCTTTCAGAAACTCAATGTAACAAATTATCTTGAAATTGTCTACGTCTTTTCAACATTCCTTCATAAACATTCCCATATGTCTAACGTAGCAGCGTGACCCACGAATAAAAGTGTTTGTCCTAAAAATATAAAAAAATCATTTATAACGTTAAACAGAAAAACGCATGTCAAATGAACACGCTTATTATAACATTTATTTCAAAAGTAATTGAAGCTTCACTTTACAGGTTGTTCAATACTTTTAGATGTGCAATAACAACACATTTTGAACTTCAAGCACAACCAGGTGGTTAAGGCACTCGACTTGTAATCCGAGGGTTGCGGGTTTGAATCCCCATTACACCAGACATGTTCGCCATTTCAGCCGTGGGAGCGTTATAATGTGACGGTCAATCCCACTATTTTTAGGTAAAAGAGTTGGCGGTGGAAGGTGATGACTATCTGCCTTCCCTCTAGTCTTACACTGCTAAATTAGGGACGGCTAGCGGAGATAGCCCTTGTGTAGCTTTGCGCGAAATTCAAAACAAACCAAACCGTATTACGAATTACTTTTCATCATTATTTTTGGACCCGGCATGGCCAGGTGGGTTAAGGCGTGCGACTCGTATTCCGAGAGTCGCGGGTTCGCATCCCTGTCGCACCAAACATGCTCGTCTTTTCAGCCGTGTAGGCGTTATAATGTGATGGTCAATACCACTACCTGTTGGTAAAAACGTAGCCTAAGATTTGGCGGTGGGTGGTGATGACTTGCTGCCTTCCCTCTTGTTTTACACTGCTTAATTAGGGGCGGCTAGCGCAGATAGATCTCGAGTAGCTTTGCGCGAAATTCAAAAACAAACCAAACAGTTGAAAACTAAATAAAAACTGAAGTGACGCAATTCTTCCTATCTGTGAAGTTACAACGATTGGTCAGCCGTAGTCTGGTTTTTGTGAAGCGCAAATCTACATTACAGGATATCCCTCTTTTCTCGTATCAACCACGGTATCGGAACCAGAATTTTAGTGTTGTAAGTTTACAGATTTACCGCTGAGCCACTGGTTAAGATGGGAATTCTACATTAAAGAGAAAACGTTAATTCAATATTATTTTAAAGGTCATGATATAAATCATTATATCTTATTTCTAATACGGCGAAACAAGAGAAGTGGCACCGGAGGGAAACACGTGCTCACGTGCCTCCAACGTTTTTTGCACAGTACTATAAATTGTCCCTCTTAGAGAGTTAATTAAATAAATGCGATATTACATAATAAAGTCATTAAAACACCACGTGTCACCCAAGATGTAAGGTGCATTAAAAGTGCCATTGTTCTTACTAGTTAGATTTAATTTAACATTTAGATTTGGCTGGCCGCAACCCTTTAGTATATTTATCAACTTACTATAGATGGCGGAAACACTCTATTTCTTACTTTGAGTTTCAAAACTAAAGTACTTCCTGATAATTGTATTTCAGATAAACAGAGACACAGACACAGAGACAAAAACAAACAAACAATCTTAGGTATGCTGGTTACATGTATGAGTAATCGGGTTTGATCCTCACAGAGTAAGTCTAAATTACCTGGCTTTGTCTGAGAAGAAAATAGGAGAGATAACAGACATACTGTAAAACACAGTGAAATCAGTTTTTATTTATTTCTCAAATGATCAAATGTGAGAATATTCACTGACGATGACACCAGGTGGTCAGAGCGCTAGACTCGCAATATGAGGGCCGCGTGTTTGAATCCCCGTCACACGAAACATGCAGGCCCTTTTAGCCGTGCGGGCGTTATAACATCCTGCTAATCCCACTGTTAATTGATAAAAGAGTAACTCAAGAGTTGGCGGTTTGTGTTGATGACTAGTTGCCTTCTGTTATGTCTCACCCTACTAAAGTAGGGACGGCTAGCGCAGAATAGTCCTCGTGAAGTTTTGCAGGAAATTCAAAAACAGACAAAAACAAAGTTTCTACTGTCGCCCTCTAGTGGTACTTTGATGTATCTCAGTGAAGAAGAAGGAAAATCTGTATTATATGCGCGAAATAATAACGATACTATTCTCTGGTAACATTCGTTACTCACGCTCGTGGTGGACGTTACCATAAAAAAGCAAAAGATGGTAGATGGTCGAAGTAGCACGCAACTAGAAAGGATAACTGCCTACTGTAGTTTGTCTAAGTATCAACTGCCAACTTTCACATTTATCATGTACAACCACGCAAAAATATTTCGAAAGAGAGTGTTTTCTTATAGCAAAGCCAAATCGGGCTATCTGCTGAACCAACCGAGGTGAATCGAACCCCTGATTTTAGCGTTGTAAATACCTAGACTTATCGCTCTACTAGCGGAGGGTACTTCGAAAGAGAAAGCATCTAGAACAATAGTATGTTATGGTCTTTGAAGTTTTATACTTAAATTACATAAATTGAAAGGTTGGATAGTTTTTAAAAACTGTAAATGAACTTAAATACGATACTCACTATATATGGAACAAATGACTGACTTTTAATGCTGTCTTATACTTAAACAGCATACTAAACTATAGTATGTCACGGTACAATGTAGTACAGTGTGGTGTAATATAGCATAGTTCTGTATCTATAATTTCGTACACAAAATTACATGCAAGTATTGATTACCGCTTGTAAAATCATTTTGCGATACGAACAAATATTCACTTGTATATAAGAATGTCACAGGTTAATTTTAAGATCGAGTGTGGCCCATTGGTAAGTATGTTGGGCTGTAGATCTAAGTTTCTGTGTTCGCATACCACTATCGTAAAAACACAACAGAAAACTAAGTAATTGGAAAGGTCGATCTATTCTAAATGTAATGATGAAATCGTACTGTTAAATCTGACAGAGTAGCCCAAGAGTAATGGTGAAATATTTCTGTTTAATCTTACAAGGATAGCCTAAAAGTAATGGTGAAATCGTACTGTTAAATCTGACAAGGATAGCCTAAAATTAATGGCAAAATCTTACTGTTTAATCTGAAAAAGGTAGCCTAAATGTAATGATGAAATCGTACTGTTTAATCTGACAAGGATAGCCTAAAAGTAATGGAGAAATCTTACTGTTTAATCTGACAAGGATAGCCTAAAAGTAATGGCGAAATCTTATTGAATAATCTGACAAGGGTAGCCTAAAAGTAATGGCGAAATCTTACTGTTTAATCTGACAAGGACAGCCTAAAAGTAATGGCAAAATCTTACTGTTTAACCTGACAAGGGTAGCCTAAAAGTAATGGCGAAATCTTATTGTTTAATCTGACAAGGGTAGCCTAAAAGTAATGGCGAAATCTTATTGTTTAATCTGACAAGGGTAGCCTAAAAGTAATGGCGAAATCTTACTGTTTAATCTGACAAGGGTAGCCTAAAAGTAATGGTGAAATCTTACTCTTTAATCTGACAAGGATAGTTTAAAAGTAATGGTGAAATCTTATTGTTTAATCTGACAAGGGTAGCCTAAAAGTAATGGCGAAATCTTACTGTTTAATCTGACAAGAGTAGCCTAAATGTAACAGCGAAATCTTATTGTTTAATCTGTCAAGAATTGCCTGAAAGTAAAGGTGAAATCTTACTCTTCAATCTGACAAGGGTAGCCTAAAAAAGTAATGGCGAAATCGAAGTGTTTAATCCGACAAGAGTAGCCTAAAAGTAATGGAGAAATCTTATTGTTTAATCTGACAAGGATAGTCTAGAAGTAATGTCGAAATCTCACTGTTTAATCTGACAAGAGTCGCCTAAATGTAATAACGAAATCTTAATGTTTAATCTGACAAGGGTAGCCTAAAAGTAATGGCGTAATCTTACTGTTTAATCTGTCAAGAATTGCCTGAAAGTAAAAATGAAATCTTACTCTTTAATCCGACAAGGGTAGCCTAAAAGTAATGACGAAATCGAACTGTTTAATCTGACAAGGGTAGCCCAAAAGAAATGCAGAAATCTTATTCTTTAATCTGACAAGGGTAGCCAAAAGTAATGTCGAAATCTTATTGTTTAATCTGACAAGAGTAGCCTAAATGTAACAGCGAATTCTTACTGTTTAATCTGACAAGGATAGTCTAGAAGTAATGTCGAAATCTTACAATTTAATCTGACAAGAGTAGCCTAAATGTAATAGCGAAATCTTACTGTTTAATCTGACAAGGGTAGCCTAAAAGTAATGGTGAAATCTTACTGTTTCATCTGATAAAATTAGCCTAAAAGTAATGGCGAAATAATACTGTTTAATCTTACAAGGGTAGTCTAAAAGCAAGGGTGAAATTTTACTTTTTAATGTGACAAAAGTGGCCTAAATGTAATAGCGAAATCTTACTGTTTAATCTGACAAGGATAGCCTAAAAGTAATGGCGAAATTTTACTGTTTAATCTGTCAAAAATTGCCTGAAAGTAAAGGTGAAATCTCACTGTTTAATCTGTCAAGAATTGCCTGAAAGTAAAGGTGAAATCTTACTCTTTAATCTGACAAGGGTAGCCTAAAAGTAATGGCTAAATCGAAGTGTTTAATCTGACAAGAGTAGCCTAAAAGTAATGGAGAAATCTTACTGTTTAATCTGACAAGGGTAGCCTAAAAGTAATGTCGAAATGTTACTGTTTAATCTGACAAGGGTAGCTTAAAAGTAATGGCGAATACTTACTGTTTCATCTGATAAAAGTAGCCATAAAGTAATGGCGAAATCTTATTGTTTAATCTGACAAGGATAGCCTAGAAGTAATGTCGAAATCTTACAATTTAATCCGACAAGAGTAGCCTAAATGTAATAGCGAAATCTTACTGTTTAATCTGACAAGGGTAATCTAAAAGTAATGGCGAAATCGTACTGCTTAATTTGACAAGGGTAGCCTAAATGTAATAGCGAAATCTTACTGTTTAATCTGACAAGAGTAGCCTAAAAGTAATAGCAAAATCATACTGTTTAATCTGCCAAGAATTGCCTGAAAGTAAAAATTAAATCTTACTCTTTAATCTGACAAGGGTAGCCTAAAAGTAATGACGAAATCGTACTGTTTAATCTGACAAGTATAGCCCAAAAGTAATAGAGAAATCTTACTCTTTAATCTGACAAGGGTAGCCTAAAAGTAATGTCGAAATCTTACTCTTTAATCGGACAAGGGTAGCCTAAAAGTAATGGCGAATACTTACTGTTTAATATAACAAGGATAGACTTGAAGTAATGTCGAAATCTTACAATTTAATCCGACAAGAGTAGCCTAAATGTAATAGCGAAATCTTACTGTTTAATCTGACAAGGATAGTCTAGAAGTAATGTCGAAATCTTACAATTTAATCTGACAAGAGTAGCCTAAATGTAATAGCGAAATCTTACTGTTTAATCTGACAAGGGTGGCCTAAAAGTAATGGCGAAATCTTACTGTTTAATCTGACAATGGTAGCCTAAAAGAAATGGTGAAATCTTACTGTTTCATCTGATAAAATTAGACTAAAAGTAATGGCGAAATATTACTGTTTAATCTGACAAGGGTAGCCTAAAAGTAATGTCGAAATCTTACTGTTTAATCTGACAAGAGTAGCCTAAAAGTAATGGAGAAATCTTACTGTTTAATCTGACAAGAATAGCGTAAAAGTAATGTCGAAATCTTACTGTTTAATTTGACAAGGGTAGCCTAAAAGTAATGACGAAATCGTACTGTTTAATCTGACAAGTATAGCCCAAAAGTAATAGAGAAATCTTACTCTTTAATCTGACAAGGGTAGCCTAAAAGTAATGTCGAAATCTTACTCTTTAATCGGACAAGGGTAGCCTAAAAGTAATGGCGAATACTTACTGTTTAATATAACAAGGATAGACTTGAAGTAATGTCGAAATCTTACAATTTAATCCGACAAGAGTAGCCTAAATGTAATAGCGAAATCTTACTGTTTAATCTGACAAGGATAGTCTAGAAGTAATGTCGAAATCTTACAATTTAATCTGACAAGAGTAGCCTAAATGTAATAGCGAAATCTTACTGTTTAATCTGACAAGGGTGGCCTAAAAGTAATGGCGAAATCTTACTGTTTAATCTGACAATAGTAGCCTAAAAGAAATGGTGAAATCTTACTGTTTCATCTCATAAAATTAGACTAAAAGTAATGGCGAAATATTACTGTTTAATCTGACAAGGGAAGCCTAAAAGTAATGTCGAAATCTTACTGTTTAATCTGACAAGAGTAGCCTAAAAGTAATGGAGAAATCTTACTGTTTAATCTGACAAGAATAGCGTAAAAGTAATGTCGAAATCTTACTGTTTAATCTGACAAGGGTAGCCTAAAAGTAATGGCGAAATCTTACTGTTTAATCTGACAAGGGTAGCCTAAAAGTAATGGTGATATCTTACTGTTTCATCTGATAAAAGTAGCCATAAAGTAGTGGCGAAATCTCATTGTTTAATCTGACAAGGATAGCCTAGAAATAATGTCGAAATCTTACTGTTTAATCTGACAACAGTAGCTTAAATGTAACAGCGAATTCTTACTGTTTAATCTGACAAGGATAGTATAGAAGTAATGTCGAAATCTTACAATTTAATCTAAAAATAAGTAGCCTAAATGTAATAGAGAAATCTTACTGTTTAATCTAAGAAGGGTAGCCTAAAAGTAATGGCGAAATCTTACTGTTTAATCTAACAAGGATAGTCCTGAAGTAATGTCGAAATCTCACAATTTAATCCGACAAGAGTATCCTAAATGTAATAGCGAAATCTTACTGTTTAATCTGACAAGGGTAACCTAAAAGTAATGGCGAAATCGTACTGTTTAATCTGACAAGAGTAGCCTAAATGTAATAGCGAAATCTTACTGTTTAATCTGACAAGGGTAGCCTAAAAGTAATAGCGAAATCATACTGTTTAATTTGTCAAGAATAGCCTGAAAGTAAAGGTGAAATCTTACTCTTTAATCTGACAAGGGTAACCTAAACGTAATGGCGAAATCGTACTGTTTAATCTGACAAGGGTAACCTAAATGTAATAGAGAAATCTTACTGTTTAATCTGACAAGGGTAGCCTAAAAGTAATAGCGAAATCATACTGTTTAATCTGTCAAGAATTGCCTGAAAGTAAAGGTGAAATCTTGCTCTTTAATCTGACAAGGGTAGCCTAAAAGTAATGGCGAAATCTTACTGTTTAATCTGACAAGGGTAGCCTAAAAGTAATGGTGAAATCTTACTCTTCCATGTGATAAAAGTAGCCTAAAAGTAATGGCGAAATATTAGTGTTTAATCTGACAAGGGTAGACTAAAAGTAAGGGTGAAATCTTACTGTTTAATGTGACAAAAGTGGCCTAAAAGGAATGGCAAAATCTTACTGTTTAATTTGACAAGGATAGTCTAGAAGTAATGTCAAAATCTTACTGTTTAATCTGACAAAAGTAGCCTAAAATTAATAGCTAAATCTTACTGTTTAATCTGACAATGATAGCCTAAAAGAAATGGAGAAATCTTATTGTTTAATCTGACAAGGGTAGCCTAAGAGTAATGGCGAAATCTTACTGTTTAATATGACAAGGGTAGCCTAAAAGTAATGGTGAAAACTTACTGTTTCATCTGAAAAATTAGCCTAAAGTAATGGCGAAATATTACTGTTTAATCTGACAAGGATAGCCTAAAAGTAATGGCAAAATCTTACTGTTTAATCTGACAAGGGTAGCCTAAAAGTAATGGCGAAATGTTACTTTTTAATCTGACAAGGGTAGCCTAAAAGTAATGGCGAAATCTTACTGTTTAATCTGACAAGGGTAGTTTAAAAGTAATGGTGAAATCTTACTGTTTCATCTGATAAAAGTAGCCATAAAGTAATGGCGAAATCTTACTATTTAATCTGACAAGGATAGCCTAGAAGAAATGTCGAAATCTTACTGTTTAATATGACAAAAGTAGCCTTAATGTAACAGCGAATTCTTACTGTTTAATATAACAAGGATAGACTTGAAGTAATGTCGAAATCTTACAATTTAATCCGACAAGAGTAGCCTAAATGTAATAGCGAAATCTTACTGTTTAATCTGACAAGGGTAACCTAAAAGTAATGGCGAAATCGTACTGTTTAATCTGACAA
The DNA here is from genome assembly GCF_004210375.1 of Tachypleus tridentatus. Lineage (NCBI taxonomy): Eukaryota > Metazoa > Arthropoda > Merostomata > Xiphosura > Limulidae > Tachypleus > Tachypleus tridentatus. Next base: position 62,134,554 of record NC_134836.1, on the reverse strand, counting down.
GAGTAGCCTAAATGTAATAGCGAAATCTTACTGTTTAATCTGACAAGGGTAGCCTAAAAGTAATAGCAAAATCATACTGTTTAATTTGTCAAGAATTGCCTGAAAGTAAAAATTAAATCTTACTCTTTAATCTGACAAGGGTAGCCTAAATGTAATGGCGAAATTTTACTGTTTAATCTGTCAAAATTGCCTGAAAGGAAAGGTGAAATCTTACTCTTTAATCTGATAAGGGTAGCCTAAAAGTAATGGAGAAAACTTACTGTTTAATCTGACAAGGGTAGCCTAAAAGTAATGGCGAAATCTTACTGTTTAATCTGACAAGGGTAGCATAAAAGTAATGGTGAAATCTTACTGTTTCATCTGATAAAAGTAGCCATAAAGTAATGGCGAATTCTTATTGTTTAATCTGACAAGGATAGCCTAGAAGTAATGTCGAAATCTTTCTGTTTAATCTGACAAGAGTAGCCTAAATGTAACAGCGAATTCTTACTGTTTAATCTAACAAGGATAGTCCTGAAGTAATGTCGAAATCTTACAATTTAATCCGTCAAGAGTAGCCTAAATGTAATAGCGAAATCTTACTGTTTAATCTAAGAAGGGTAACCTAAAAGTAATGGCAAAATTTTACTGTTTAATCTGACATGGGTAGCCTAAAAGTAATGGCGAAATCTTACTGTTTAATCTGTCAAGAATTGCCTGAAAGTAAAGGTGAAATCTTACTCTTTAATCTGACAAGGGTAACCTAAAAGTAATGGCGAAATCGTACTGTTTAATCTGACAAGGGTAACCTAAATGTAATAGAGAAATCTTACTGTTTAATCTGACAAGGGTAGCCTAAAAGTAATAGCGAAATCATACTGTTTAATCTGTCAAGAATTGCCAGAAAGTAAAGGTGAAATCTTGCTCTTTAATCTGACAAGGGTAGCCTAAAAGTAATGGCGAAATCTTACTGTTTAATCTGACAATGGTAGCCTAAAAGTAATGGTGAAATCTTACTCTTCCATGTGATAAAAGTAGCCTAAAAGTAATGGCGAAATATTAGTGTTTAATCTGACAAGGGTAGACTAAAAGTAAGGGTGAAATCTTTCTGTTTAATGTGACAAAAGTGGCCTAAAAGGAATGGCAAAATCTTACTGTTTAATCTGACAAGGATAGTCTAGAAGTAATGTCAAAATCTTACTGTTTAATCTGACAAAAGTAGCCTAAAATTAATAGCTAAATCTTAATGTTTAATCTGACAATGATAGCCTAAAAGAAATGGAGAAATCTTATTGTTTAATCTGACAAGGGTAGCCTAAGAGTAATGGCGAAATCTTACTGTTTAATATGACAATTGTAGCCTAAAAGTAATGGTGAAAACTTACTGTTTCATCTGAAAAAATTAGCCTAAAAGTAATGGCGAAATATTACTGTTTAATCTGACAAGGATAGCCTAAAAGTAATGGCAAAATCTTACTGTTTAATCTGACAAGGGTAGCCTAAAAGTAATGGCGAAATGTTACTTTTTAATCTGACAAGGGTAGCCTAAAAGTAATGGCGAAATCTTACTGTTTAATCTGACAAGGGTAGTTTAAAAGTAATGGTGAAATCTTACTGTTTCATCTGATAAAAGTAGCCATAAAGTAATGGCGAAATCTTACTATTTAATCTGACAAGGATAGCCTTGAAGTAATGTCGAAATCTTACTGTTTAATCTGACAAGAGTAGCCTAAATGTAACAGCGAATTCTTACTGTTTAATCTAACAAGGATAGTCCTGAAGTAATGTCGAAATCTTACAATTTAATCCGACAAGAGTAGCCTAAATGTAATAGCGAAATCTTACTGTTTAATCTGAAAAGGGTAACCTAAAAGTAATGGCGAAATCGTACTGTTTAATCTGACAAGGGTTGCCTAAAAGTAATAGCGAAATCATACTGTTTAATTCGTCAAGAATTGCCTGAAAGTAAAAATTAAATCTTACTCTTTAATCTGACAAGGGTAGCCTAAATGTAATGGCGAAATTTTACTGTTTAATCCGTCGAAAATTGCCTGAAAGGAAAGGTGAAATCTTACTCTTTAATCTGACAAGGGTAGCCTAAAAGTAATGGAGAAAACTTACTGTTTAATCTGACAAGGGTAGCCTAAAAGTAATGTCGAAATCTTACTGTTTAATCTGACAAGGGTAGCCGAAAAGTAATGGCGAAATCTTACTGTTTAATCTGACAAGGGTAGCATAAAAGTAATGGTGAAATCTTACTGTTTCATCTGATAAAAGTAGCCATAAAGTAATGGCGAAATCTTATTGTTTAATCTGACAAGGGTAGCCTAAAAGTAATGGCGAAATCTTACTGTTTAATCTGACAAGGGTAGCCTAAAAGTAATGTCGAAATGTTACTGTTTAATCTGACAAGGGTAGCCTAAAAGTAATGGCGAATACTTACTGTTTCATCTGATAAAAGTAGCCATAAAGTAATGGCGAAATCTTATTGTTTAATCTGACAAGGATAGCCTAGAAGTAATGTCGAAATCTTACAATTTAATCCGACAAGAGTAGCCTAAATGTAATAGCGAAATCTTACTGTTTAATCTGACAAGGGTAACCTAAAAGTAATGGAGAAATCTTACTGTTTAATCTGACAAGAATAGCGTAAAAGTAATGTCGAAATCTTACTGTTTAATCTGACAAGGGTAGCCTAAAAGTAATGGCGAAATCTTACTGTTTAATCTGACAAGAGTAGCCTAAAAGTAATGGAGAAATCTTACTGTTTAATCTGAGAAGAATAGCGTAAAAGTAATGTCGAAATCTTACTGTTTAATCTGACAAGGGTAGCCTAAAAGTAATGGCGAAATCTTACTGTTTAATCTAACAAGGACAGTCCTGAAGTAATGTCGAAATATTACAATTTAATCCGTCAAGAGTAGCCTAAATGTAATAGCGAAATCTTACTGTTTAATCTAAGAAGGGTAACCTAAAAGTAATGGAAAAATTTTACTGTTTAATCTGACATGGGTAGCCTAAAAGTAATGGCGAAATCTTACTGTTTAATCTGTCAAGAATTGCCTGAAAGTAAAGGTGAAATCTTACTCTTTAATCTGACAAGGGTAACCTAAAAGTAATGGCGAAATCGTACTGTTTAATCTGACAAGGGTAACCTAAATGTAATAGAGAAATCTTACTGTTTAATCTGACAAGGGTAGCCTAAAAGTAATAGCGAAATCATACTGTTTAATCTGTCAAGAATTGCCTGAAAGTAAAGGTGAAATCTTGCTCTTTAATCTGACAAGGGTAGCCTAAAAGTATTGGCGAAATCGTACTGTTTAATCTGACTAGGGTAGCCTAAAAGTAATGTCGAAATCTTACTGTTTAATCTGACAAGGGTAGCCTAAAAGTAATGGCGAAATCTTACTGTTTAATCTGACAAGGGTAGCCTAAAAGTAATGGTGAAATCTTACTCTTTCATGTGATAAAAGTAGCCTAAAAGTAATGGCGAAATATTAGTGTTTAATCTGACAAGGGTAGTCTAAAAGTAAGGGTGAAATCTTACTGTTTAATGTGACAAAAGTGGCCTAAAAGGAATGGCAAAATCTTACTGTTTAATCTGACAAGGATAGTCTAGAAGTAATGTCAAAATTTTACTGTTTAATCTGACAAAAGTAGCCTAAAATTAATAGCTAAATCTTACTGTTTAATCTGACAAGGATAGCCTAAAAGAAATGGAGAAATCTTATTGTTTAATCTGACAAGGGTAGCCTAAAAGTAATGGCGAAATCTTACTGTTTAATCTGACAAGGGTAGCCTAAAAGTAATGGTGAAAACTTACTGTTTCATCTGAAAAAATTAGCCTAAAAGTAATGGCGAAATATTACTGTTTAATCTGACAAGGATAGCCTAAAAGTAATGGCAAAATCTTACTGTTTAATCTGACAAGGGTAGCCTAAAAGTAATGGCGAAATGTTACTTTTTAATCTGACAAGGGTAGCCTAAAAGTAATGGCGAAATCTTACTGTTTAATCTGACAAGGGTAGTTTAAAAGTAATGGTGAAATCTTACTGTTTCATCTGATAAAAGTAGCCATAAAGTAATGGCGAAATCTTACTGTTTAATCTGACAAGAGTAGCCTAAATGTAACAGCGAATTCTTACTGTTTAATCTAACAAGGATAGTCCTGAAGTAATGTCGAAATCTTACAATTTAATCCGACAAGAGTAGCCTAAATGTAATAGCGAAATCTTACTGTTTAATCTGACAAGGGTAACCTAAAAGTAATGGCGAAATCGTACTGTTTAATCTGACAAGGGTTGCCTAAAAGTAATAGCGAAATCATACTGTTTAATTCGTCAAGAATTGCCTGAAAGTAAAAATTAAATCTTACTCTTTAATCTGACAAGGGTAGCCTAAATATAATGGCGAAATTTTACTGTTTAATCTGTCAAAAATTGCCTGAAAGGAAAGGTGAAATCTTACTCTTTAATCTGACAAGGGTAGCCTAAAAGTAATGGAGAAAACTTACTGTTTAATCTGACAAGCGTAGCCTAAAAGTAATGTCGAAATCTTACTGTTTAATCTGACAAGGGTAGCCGAAAAGTAATGGCGAAATCTTACTGTTTAATCTGACAAGGGTAGCATAAAAGTAATGGTGAAATCTTACTGTTTCATCTGATAAAAGTAGCCATAAAGTAATGGCGAAATCTTATTGTTTAATCTGACAAGGGTAGCCTAAAAGTAATGGCGAAATCTTACTGTTTAATCTGAGAAGGGTAGCCTAAAAGTAATGTCGAAATGTTACTGTTTAATCTGACAAGGGTAGCCTAAAAGTAATGGCGAATACTTACTGTTTCATCTGATAAAAGTAGCCATAAAGTAATGGCGAAATCTTATTGTTTAATCTGACAAGGATAGCCTAGAAGTAATGTCGAAATCTTACAATTTAATCCGACAAGAGTAGCCTAAATGTAATAGCGAAATCTTACTGTTTAATCTGACAAGGGTAACCTAAAAGTAATGGCGAAATCGTACTGCTTAATTTGACAAGGGTAGCCTAAATGTAATAGCGAAATCTTACTGTTTAATCTGACAAGAGTAGCCTAAAAGTAATAGCAAAATCATACTGTTTAATCTGCCAAGAATTGCCTGAAAGTAAAAATTAAATCTTACTCTTTAATCTGACAAGGGTAGCCTAAAAGTAATGACGAAATCGTACTGTTTAATCTGACAAGTATAGCCCAAAAGTAATAGAGAAATCTTACTCTTTAATCTGACAAGGGTAGCCTAAAAGTAATGTCGAAATCTTACTCTTTAATCGGACAAGGGTAGCCTAAAAGTAATGGCGAAATCGAAGTGTTTAATCTGACAAGGGTAGACTAAAAGTAATGGTGAAATCTTACTGTTTCATCTGATGAAAGTAGCTATAAAGAAATGGCGAAATCTTATTGTTTAATCTGACAAGGATAGCCTAGAAGTAATGTCGAAATCTTACTGTTTAATATGACAAAAGTAGCCTTAATGTAACAGCGAATTCTTACTGTTTAATATAACAAGGATAGACTTGAAGTAATGTCGAAATCTTACAATTTAATCCTACAAGAGTAGCCTAAATGTAATAGCGAAATCTTACTGTTTAATCTGACAAGGGTAACCTAAAAGTAATAGCGAAATCATACTGTTTAATTTGTCAAGAATTGCCTGAAAGTAAAAATTAAATCTTACTCTTTAATCTGACAAGGGTAGCCTAAATGTAATGGAGAAAACTTACTGTTTAATCTGACAAGGGTAGCCTAAAAGTAATGGCGAAATCTTACTGTTTAATCTGACAAGGGTAGCATAAAAGTAATGGTGAAATCTTACTGTTTCATCTAACAAGGATAGTCCTGAAGTAATGTCGAAATCTTACAATTTAATCCGTCAAGAGTAGCCTAAATGTAATAGCGAAATCTTACTGTTTAATCTAAGAAGGGTAACCTAAAAGTAATGGCAAAATTTTACTGTTTAATCTGACATGGGTAGCCTAAAAGTAATGGCGAAATCTTACTGTTTAATCTGTCAAGAATTGCCTGAAAGTAAAGGTGAAATCTTACTCTTTAATCTGACAAGGGTAACCTAAAAGTAATGGCGAAATCGTACTGTTTAATCTGACAAGGGTAACCTAAATGTAATAGAGAAATCTTACTGTTTAATCTGACAAGGGTAGCCTAAAAGTAATAGCGAAATCATACTGTTTAATCTGTCAAGAATTGCCTGAAAGTAAAGGTGAAATCTTGCTCTTTAATCTGACAAGGGTAGCCTAAAAGTAATGGCGAAATCTTACTGTTTAATCTGACAAGGGTAGCCTAAAAGTAATGGTGAAATCTTACTCTTCCATGTGATAAAAGTAGCCTAAAAGTAATGGCGAAATATTAGTGTTTAATCTGACAAGGGTAGACTAAAAGTAAGGGTGAAATCTTACTGTTTAATGTGACAAAAGTGGCCTAAAAGGAATGGCAAAATCTTACTGTTTAATCTGACAAGGATAGTCTAGAAGTAATGTCAAAATCTTACTGTTTAATCTGACAAAAGTAGCCTAAAATTAATAGCTAAATCTTACTGTTTAATCTGACAATGATAGCCTAAAAGAAATGGAGAAATCTTATTGTTTAATCTGACAAGGGTAGCCTAAGAGTAATGGCGAAATCTTACTGTTTAATATGACAAGGGTAGCCTAAAAGTAATGGTGAAAACTTACTGTTTCATCTGAAAAAATTAGCCTAAAAGTAATGGCGAAATATTACTGTTTAATCTGACAAGGATAGCCTAAAAGTAATGGCAAAATCTTACTGTTTAATCTGACAAGGGTAGCCTAAAAGTAATGGCGAAATGTTACTTTTTAATCTGACAAGGGTAGCCTAAAAGTAATGGCGAAATCTTACTGTTTAATCTGACAAGGGTAGTTTAAAAGTAATGGTGAAATCTTACTGTTTCATCTGATAAAAGTAGCCATAAAGTAATGGCGAAATCTTACTATTTAATCTGACAAGGATAGCCTAGAAGTAATGTCGAAATCTTACTGTTTAATATGACAAAAGTAGCCTTAATGTAACAGCGAATTCTTACTGTTTAATATAACAAGGATAGACTTGAAGTAATGTCGAAATCTTACAATTTAATCCGACAAGAGTAGCCTAAATGTAATAGCGAAATCTTACTGTTTAATCTGACAAGGGTAACCTAAAAGTAATGGCGAAATCGTACTGTTTAATCTGACAAGAGTAGCCTAAATGTAATAGCGAAATCTTACTGTTTAATCTGACAAGGGTAGCCTAAAAGTAATAGCGAAATCATACTGTTTAATTTGTCAAGAATTGCCTGAAAGTAAAAATTAAATCTTACTCTTTAATCTGACAAGGGTAGCCTAAATGTAATGGCGAAATTTTACTGTTTAATCTGTCAAAAATTGCCTGAAAGGAAAGGTGAAATCTTACTCTTTAATCTGATAAGGGTAGCCTAAAAGTAATGGAGAAAACTTACTGTTTAATCTGACAAGGGTAGCCTAAAAGTAATGGCGAAATCTTACTGTTTAATCTGACAAGGGTAGCATAAAAGTAATGGTGAAATCTTACTGTTTCATCTGATAAAAGTAGCCATAAAGTAATGGCGAATTCTTATTGTTTAATCTGACAAGGATAGCCTAGAAGTAATGTCGAAATCTTTCTGTTTAATCTGACAAGAGTAGCCTAAATGTAACAGCGAATTCTTATTGTTTAATCTAACAAGGATAGTCCTGAAGTAATGTCGAAATCTTACAATTTAATCCGTCAAGAGTAGCCTAAATGTAATAGCGAAATCTTACTGTTTAATCTAAGAAGGGTAACCTAAAAGTAATGGCAAAATTTTACTGTTTAATCTGACATGGGTAGCCTAAAAGTAATGGCGAAATCTTACTGTTTAATCTGTCAAGAATTGCCTGAAAGTAAAGGTGAAATCTTACTCTTTAATCTGACAAGGGTAACCTAAAAGTAATGGCGAAATCGTACTGTTTAATCTGACAAGGGTAACCTAAATGTAATAGAGAAATCTTACTGTTTAATCTGACAAGGGTAGCCTAAAAGTAATAGCGAAATCATACTGTTTAATCTGTCAAGAATTGCCTGAAAGTAAAGGTGAAATCTTGCTCTTTAATCTGACAAGGGTAGCCTAAAAGTAATGGCGAAATCTTACTGTTTAATCTGACAAGGGTAGCCTAAAAGTAACGGTGAAATCTTACTCTTCCATGTGATAAAAGTAGCCTAAAAGTAATGGCGAAATATTAGTGTTTAATCTGACAAGGGTAGACTAAAAGTAAGGGTGAAATCTTTCTGTTTAATGTGACAAAAGTGGCCTAAAAGGAATGGCAAAATCTTACTGTTTAATCTGACAAGGATAGTCTAGAAGTAATGTCAAAATCTTACTGTTTAATCTGACAAAAGTAGCCTAAAATTAATAGCTAAATCTTACTGTTTAATCTGACAATGATAGCCTAAAAGAAATGGAGAAATCTTATTGTTTAATCTGACAAGGGTAGCCTAAGAGTAATGGCGAAATCTTACTGTTTAATATGACAAGGGTAGCCTAAAAGTAATGGTGAAAACTTACTGTTTCATCTGAAAAAATTAGCCTAAAAGTAATGGCGAAATATTACTGTTTAATCTGACAAGGATAGCCTAAAAGTAATGGCAAAATCTTACTGTTTAATCTGACAAGGGTAGCCTAAAGTAATGGCGAAATGTTACTTTTAATCTGACAAGGGTAGCCTAAAAGTAATGGCGAAATCTTACTGTTTAATCTGACAAAAGTAGTTTAAAGTAATGGTGAAATCTTACTGTTTCATCTGATAAAGTAGCCATAAAGTAATGGCGAAATCTTACTATTTAATCTGACAAGGATAGCCTTGAAGTAATGTCGAAATCTTACTGTTTAATCTGACAAGAGTAGCCTAAATGTAACAGCGAATTCTTACTGTTTAATCTAACAAGGATAGTCCTGAAGTAATGTCGAAATCTTACAATTTAATCCGACAAGAGTAACCTAAATGTAATAGCGAAATCTTACTGTTTAATCTGAAAAGGGTAACCTAAAAGTAATGGCGAAATCGTACTGTTTAATCTGACAAGGGTTGCCTAAAAGTAATAGCGAAATCATACTGTTTAATTCGTCAAGAATTGCCTGAAAGTAAAAATTAAATCTTACTCTTTAATCTGACAAGGGTAGCCTAAATGTAATGGCGAAATTTTACTGTTTAATCCGTCGAAAATTGCCTGAAAGGAAAGGTGAAATCTTACTCTTTAATCTGACAAGGGTAGCCTAAAAGTAATGGAGAAAACTTACTGTTTAATCTGACAAGGGTAGCCTAAAAGTAATGTCGAAATCTTACTGTTTAATCTGACAAGGGTAGCCGAAAAGTAATGGCGAAATCTTACTGTTTAATCTGACAAGGGTAACCTAAAAGTAATGGCGAAATCGTACTGTTTAATCTGACAAGAGTAGCCTAAATGTAATAGCGAAATCTTACTGTTTAATCTGACAAGGGTAGCCTAAAAGTAATAGCGAAATCATACTGTTTAATTTGTCAAGAATTGCCTGAAAGTAAAAATTAAATCTTACTCTTTAATCTGACAAGGGTAGCCTAAATGTAATGGCGAAATTTTACTGTTTAATCTGTCAAAAATTGCCTGAAAGGAAAGGTGAAATCTTACTCTTTAATCTGATAAGGGTAGCCTAAAAGTAATGGAGAAAACTTACTGTTTAATCTGACAAGGGTAGCCTAAAAGTAATGGCGAAATCTTACTGTTTAATCTGACAAGGGTAGCATAAAAGTAATGGTGAAATCTTACTGTTTCATCTGATAAAAGTAGCCATAAAGTAATGGCGAATTCTTATTGTTTAATCTGACAAGGATAGCCTAGAAGTAATGTCGAAATCTTTCTGTTTAATCTGACAAGAGTAGCCTAAATGTAACAGCGAATTCTTATTGTTTAATCTAACAAGGATAGTCCTGAAGTAATGTCGAAATCTTACAATTTAATCCGTCAAGAGTAGCCTAAATGTAATAGCGAAATCTTACTGTTTAATCTAAGAAGGGTAACCTAAAAGTAATGGCAAAATTTTACTGTTTAATCTGACATGGGTAGCCTAAAAGTAATGGCGAAATCTTACTGTTTAATCTGTCAAGAATTGCCTGAAAGTAAAGGTGAAATCTTACTCTTTAATCTGACAAGGGTAACCTAAAAGTAATGGCGAAATCGTACTGTTTAATCTGACAAGGGTAACCTAAATGTAATAGAGAAATCTTACTGTTTAATCTGACAAGGGTAGCCTAAAAGTAATAGCGAAATCATACTGTTTAATCTGTCAAGAATTGCCTGAAAGTAAAGGTGAAATCTTGCTCTTTAATCTGACAAGGGTAGCCTAAAAGTAATGGCGAAATCTTACTGTTTAATCTGACAAGGGTAGCCTAAAAGTAACGGTGAAATCTTACTCTTCCATGTGATAAAAGTAGCCTAAAAGTAATGGCGAAATATTAGTGTTTAATCTGACAAGGGTAGACTAAAGTAAGGGTGAAATCTTTCTGTTTAATGTGACAAAAGTGGCCTAAAAGGAATGGCAAAATCTTACTGTTTAATCTGACAAGGATAGTCTAGAAGTAATGTCAAAATCTTACTGTTTAATCTGACAAAAGTAGCCTAAAATTAATAGCTAAATCTTACTGTTTAATCTGACAATGATAGCCTAAAAGAAATGGAGAAATCTTATTGTTTAATCTGACAAGGGTAGCCTAAGAGTAATGGCGAAATCTTACTGTTTAATATGACAAGGGTAGCCTAAAAGTAATGGTGAAAACTTACTGTTTCATCTGAAAAAATTAGCCTAAAAGTAATGGCGAAATATTACTGTTTAATCTGACAAGGATAGCCTAAAAGTAATGGCAAAATCTTACTGTTTAATCTGACAAGGGTAGCCTAAAGTAATGGCGAAATGTTACTTTTTAATCTGACAAGGGTAGCCTAAAAGTAATGGCGAAATCTTACTGTTTAATCTGACAAGGGTAGTTTAAAAGTAATGGTGAAATCTTACTGTTTCATCTGATAAAAGTAGCCATAAAGTAATGGCGAAATCTTACTATTTAATCTGACAAGGATAGCCTTGAAGTAATGTCGAAATCTTACTGTTTAATCTGACAAGAGTAGCCTAAATGTAACAGCGAATTCTTACTGTTTAATCTAACAAGGATAGTCCTGAAGTAATGTCGAAATCTTACAATTTAATCCGACAAGAGTAACCTAAATGTAATAGCGAAATCTTACTGTTTAATCTGAAAAGGGTAACCTAAAAGTAATGGCGAAATCGTACTGTTTAATCTGACAAGGGTTGCCTAAAGTAATAGCGAAATCATACTGTTTAATTCGTCAAGAATTGCCTGAAAGTAAAAAATTAAATCTTACTCTTTAATCTGACAAGGGTAGCCTAAATGTAATGGCGAAATTTTACTGTTTAATCCGTCGAAAATTGCCTGAAAGGAAAGGTGAAATCTTACTCTTTAATCTGACAAGGGTAGCCTAAAAGTAATGGAGAAAACTTACTGTTTAATCTGACAAGGGTAGCCTAAAAGTAATGTCGAAATCTTACTGTTTAATCTGACAAGGGTAGCCGAAAAGTAATGGCGAAATCTTACTGTTTAATCTGACAAGGGTAGCATAAAAGTAATGGTGAAATCTTACTGTTTCATCTGATAAAAGTAGCCATAAAGTAATGGCGAAATCTTATTGTTTAATCTGACAAGGGTAGCCTAAAAGTAATGGCGAAATCTTACTGTTTAATCTGACAAGGGTAGCCTAAAAGTAATGTCGAAATGTTACTGTTTAATCTGACAAGGGTAGCCTAAAAGTAATGGCGAATACTTACTGTTTCATCTGATAAAAGTAGCCATAAAGTAATGGCGAAATCTTATTGTTTAATCTGACAAGGATAGCCTAGAAGTAATGTCGAAATCTTACAATTTAATCCGACAAGAGTAGCCTAAATGTAATAGCGAAATCTTACTGTTTAATCTGACAAGGGTAACCTAAAAGTAATGGCGAAATCGTACTGCTTAATTTGACAAGGGTAGCCTAAATGTAATAGCGAAATCTTACTGTTTAATCTGACAAGAGTAGCCTAAAAGTAATAGCAAAATCATACTGTTTAATCTGCCAAGAATTGCCTGAAAGTAAAAATTAAATCTTACTCTTTAATCTGACATGGGTAGCCTAAAAGTAATGACGAAATCGTACTGTTTAATCTGACAAGTATAGCCCAAAAGTAATAGAGAAATCTTACTCTTTAATCTGACAAGGGTAGCCTAAAAGTAATGTCGAAATCTTACTCTTTAATCGGACAAGGGTAGCCTAAAAGTAATGGCGAAATCGAAGTGTTTAATCTGACAAGGGTAGACTAAAAGTAATGTTGAAATGTTACTGTTTCATCTGATAAAAGTAGCTATAAAGAAATGGCGAAATCTTATTGTTTAATCTGACAAGGATAGCCTCGAAGTAATGTCGAAATCTTACTGTTTAATATGACAAAAGTAGCCTTAATGTAACAGCGAATTCTTACTGTTTAATATAACAAGGATAGACTTGAAGTAATGTCGAAATCTTACAATTTAATCCGACAAGAGTAGCCTAAACGTAATAGCGAAATCTTACTGTTTAATCTGACAAGTATAGTCTAGAAGTAATGTCGAAATCTTACAATTTAATCTGCAAAAGAGTAGCCTAAATGTAATAGCGAAATCTTACTGTTTAATCTGACAAGGGTGGCCTAAAAGTAATGGCGAAATCTTACTGTTTAATCTGACAAGGGTAGCCTAAAAGTAATGGTGAAATCTTACTGTTTCATCTGATAAAATTAGACTAAAAGTAATGGCGAAATATTACTAATTAATCTGACAAGGGTAGCCTAAAAGTAATGTCGAAATCTTACTGTTTAATCTGACAAGGGTAGCCGAAAAGTAATGGCGAAATCTTACTGTTTAATCTGACAAGGGTAGCATAAAAGTAATGGTGAAATCTTACTGTTTCATCTGATAAAAGTAGCCATAAAGTAATGGCGAAATCTTATTGTTTAATCTGACAAGGGTAGCCTAAAAGTAATGGCGAAATCTTACTGTTTAATCTGACAAGGGTAGCCTAAAAGTAATGTCGAAATGTTACTGTTTAATCTGACAAGGGTAGCCTAAAAGTAATGGCGAATACTTACTGTTTCATCTGATAAAAGTAGCCATAAAGTAATGGCGAAATCTTATTGTTTAATCTGACAAGGATAGCCTAGAAGTAATGTCGAAATCTTACAATTTAATCCGACAAGAGTAGCCTAAATGTAATAGCGAAATCTTACTGTTTAATCTGACAAGGGTAACCTAAAGTAATGGCGAAATCTTACTGTTTAATTTGACAAGGGTAGCCTAAATGTAATAGCGAAATCTTACTGTTTAATCTGACAAGAGTAGCCTAAAGTAATAGCAAAATCATACTGTTTAATCTGCCAAGAATTGCCTGAAAGTAAAAATTAAATCTTACTCTTTAATCTGACATGGGTAGCCTAAAAGTAATGACGAAATCGTACTGTTTAATCTGACAAGTATAGCCCAAAAGTAATAGAGAAATCTTACTCTTTAATCTGACAAGGGTAGCCTAAAAGTAATGTCGAAATCTTACTCTTTAATCGGACAAGGGTAGCCTAAAAGTAATGGCGAAATCGAAGTGTTTAATCTGACAAGGGTAGACTAAAAGTAATGGTGAAATCTTACTGTTTCATCTGATAAAAGTAGCTATAAAGAAATGGCGAAATCTTATTGTTTAATCTGACAAGGATAGCCTCGAAGTAATGTCGAAATCTTACTGTTTAATATGACAAAAGTAGCCTTAATGTAACAGCGAATTCTTACTGTTTAATATAACAAGGATAGACTTGAAGTAATGTCGAAATCTTACAATTTAATCCGACAAGAGTAGCCTAAACGTAATAGCGAAATCTTACTGTTTAATCTGACAAGTATAGTCTAGAAGTAATGTCGAAATCTTACAATTTAATCTGCAAAAGAGTAGCCTAAATGTAATAGCGAAATCTTACTGTTTAATCTGACAAGGGTGGCCTAAAAGTAATGGCGAAATCTTACTGTTTAATCTGACAAGGGTAGCCTAAAAGTAATGGTGAAATCTTACTGTTTCATCTGATAAAATTAGACTAAAAGTAATGGCGAAATATTACTAATTAATCTGACAAGGGTAGCCTAAAAGTAATGTCGAAATCTTACTGTTTAATCTGACAAGAGTAGCCTAAAAGTAATGGAGAAATCTTACTGTTTAATCTGACAAGAATAGCGTAAAAGTAATGGAGAAATCTTACTGTTTAATCTGACAAGGGTAGCCTAAAAGTAATGGCGAAATCTTACTGTTTAATTTGACACGGGTAGCCTAAAAGTAATGGTGATATCTTACTGTTCCATCTGATAAAAGTAGCCATAAAGTAGTGGCGAAATCTCATTGTTTAATCTGACAAGGATAGCCTAGAAATAATGTCGAAATCTTACTGTTTAATCTGACAAGAGTAGCCTAAATGTAACAGCGAATTCTTACTGTTTAATCTGACAAGGATAGTCTAGAAGTAATGTCGAAATCTTACAATTTAATCTGACAAGAGTAGCCTAAATGTAATAGCGAAATCTTACTGTTTAATCTAAGAAGGGAAGCCTAAAAGTAATGGCAATATCTTACTGTTTAATCTGACAAGAGTAGCCTAAAAGTAATGGCGAAATCTTACTGTTTAATCTGTCAAGAATTGCCTGAAAGTAAAAATGAAATCTTACTCTTTAATCTGACAAGAGTAGCCTAAAAGTAATGGCGAAATCGTACTGTTTAATCTGACAAAAGTAGCCTAAATGTAACAGCGAATTCTTACTGTTTAATCTAACAAGGATAGTCCTGAAGTAATGTCGAAATCTCACAATTTAATCCGACAAGAGTATCCTAAATGTAATAGCGAAATCTTACTGTTTAATCTGACAAGCGTAACCTAAAAGTAATGGCGAAATCGTACTGTTTAATCTGACAAGAGTAGACTAAATGTAATAGCAAAATCTTACTGTTTAATCTGACAAGGGTAGCCTAAAAGTAATAGCGAAATCATACTGTTTAATTTGTCAAGAATTGCCTGAAAGTAAAAATTAAATCTTACTCTTTAATCTGACAAGGGTAGCCTAAATGTAATGGCGAAATTTTACTGTTTAATCTGTCAAAAATTGCCTGAAAGGAAAGGTGAAATCTTACTCTTTAATCTGACAAGGGTAGCCTAAAAGTAATGGAGAAAACTTACTGTTTAATCTGACAAGGGTAGCCTAAAAGTAATGTCGAAATCTTATTGTTTAATCTGACAAGGGTAGCCTAAAAGTAATGGCGAAATCTTACTGTTTAATCTGACAAGGGTAGAATAAAAGTAATGGTGAAATCTTACTGTTTCATCTGATAAAAGTAGCCATAAAGTAATGGCGAATTCTTATTGTTTAATCTGACAAGGATAGCCTAGAAGTAATGTCGAAATCTTTCTGTTTAATCTGACAAGAGTAGCCTAAATGTAACAGCGAATTCTTACTGTTTAATCTAACAAGGATAGTCCTACAGTAATGTCGAAATCTTACAATTTAATCCGTCAAAAGTAGCCTAAATGTAATAGCGAAATCTTACTGTTTAATCTAAGAAGGGTAACCTAAAAGTAATGGCAAAATTTTACTGTTTAATCTGACATGGGTAGCCTAAAAGTAATGGCGAAATCTTACTGTTTAATCTGTCAAGAATTGCCTGAAAGTAAAGGTGAAATCTTACTCTTTAATCTGACAAGGGTAACCTAAAAGTAATGGCGAAATCGTACTGTTTAATCTGACAAGGGTAACCTAAATGTAATAGAGAAATCTTACTGTTTAATCTGACAAGGGTAGCCTAAAAGTAATAGCGAAATCATACTGTTTAATCTGTCAAGAATTGCCTGAAAGTAAAGGTGAAATCTTGCTCTTTAATCTGACAAGGGTAGCCTAAAAGTAATGGCGAAATCGTACTGTTTAATCTGACAAGGGTAGCCTAAAAGTAATGTCGAAATCTTACTGTTTAATCTGACAAGGGTAGCCTAAAAGTAATGGTGAAATCTTACTCTTTCATGTGACAAAAGTGGCCTAAAAGGAATGGCAAAATCTTACTGTTTAATCTGACAAGGATAGTCTAGAAGTAATGTCAAAATCTTACTGTTTAATCTGACAAAAGTAGCCTAAAATTAATAGCTAAATCTTGCTGTTTAATCTGACAAGGATAGCCTAAAAGAAATGGAGAAATCTTATTGTTTAATCTGACAAGGGTAGCCTAAAAGTAATGGCGAAATTTTACTGTTTAATCTGACAAGGGTAGCCTAAAAGTAATGGTGAAAACTTACTGTTTCATCTGAAAAAATTAGCCTAAAAGTAATGGCGAAATATTACTGTTTAATCTGACAAGGATAGCCTAAAAGTAATGGCAAAATCTTACTGTTTAATCTGACAAGGGTAGCCTAAAAGTAATGGCGAAATGTTACTTTTTAATCTGACAAGGGTAGCCTAAAAGTAATGGCGAAATCTTACTGTTTAATCTGACAAGGGTAGTTTAAAGGTAATGGTGAAATCTTACTGTTTCATCTGATAAAAGTAGCCATAAAGTAATGGCGAAATCTTATTGTTTAATCTGACAAGGATAGCCTTGAAGTAATGTCGAAATCTTACTGTTTAATTTGACAAGAGTAGCCTAAATGTAACAGCGAATTCTTACTGTTTAATCTAACAAGGATAGTCCTGAAGTAATGTCGAAATCTTACAATTTAATCCGACAAGAGTAGCCTAAATGTAATAGCGAAATCTTACTGTTTAATCTGACAAGGGTAACTTAAAAGTAATGGCGAAATCGTACTGTTTAATCTGACAAGGGTAGCCTAAAAGTAATGTCGAAATCTTACTGTTTAATCTGAGAAGGGTAGTCTAAAAGTAATGGCGAAATCTTACTGTTTAATCTGACAAGGGTAGCCTAAAAGTAATGGTGAAATCTTACTCTTTCATGTGATAAAAGTAGCCTAAAAGTAATGGCGAAATATTAGTGTTTAATCTGACAAGTGTAGTCTAAAAGTAAGGGTGAAATCTTACTGTTTAATGTGACAAAAGTGGCCTAAAAGTAATGGCAAAATCTTACTGTTTAATCTGACAAGGATAGTCTAGAAGTAATGTCAAAATCTTACTGTTTAATCAGACAAAAGTAGCCTAAAATTAATAGCTAAATCTTACTGTTTAATCTGACAAGGATAGCCTAAAAGAAATGGAGAAATCTTATTGTTTAATCTGATAAGGATAGCCTAGAAATAATGTCGAAATCTTACTGTTTAATCTGACAAGAGTAGCCTAAATGTAATAGCGAATTCTTACTGTTTAATCTGACAAGGATAGTCCAGAAGTAATGTCGAAATCTTACTGTTTAATATGACAAGGGTAGCCTAAAAGTAATGGTGAACTCTTACTGTTTCATATGATAAAAGTAGCCTAAAAGTAATAGCTAAATTTTACTGTTTAATCTGACAATGATAGCCTAAAAGAAATGGCGAAATTTTATTGTTTAATCTGAGATGGATAGCCTAGAAGTAATGTCGAAATCTTACTGTTTAATCTGACAAGAGTAGTCTAAATGTAATAGCGAATTCTTACTGTTTAATCTGACAAGGATAGTCTAGAAGTAATGTCGAAATCTTACTGTTTAATTTAACAAGAGTAGCCTAAAAGTAATGGTGAAATCTTACTGTTCAATATGACAATGGTAGCCTAAGAGTAATAGCGAAATCTTACTGTTTAATCTGACAAAAGTAGCCTAAAAGTAATGGCTAAAACTCACTGTTTAAACTGACAAGGATAGTTTAAAAGAAATGGCGAAATCTTATTGTATAATCTGACAAGGATAGCCCAGAAGTAATGTCGAAATCTTACTGTTTAATCTGACAAGAGTAGCCTAAATGTAATAGCGAATTCTTACTGTTTAATCTGACAAGGATAGTCCAGAAGTAATGTCGAAATTTTATTGTTTAATCTAACAAGGGTAGCCTAAAAGTAATGGTGAACTCTTACTGTTTCATATGATAAAAGTAGCCTAAAAGTAATAGCTAAATCTTACTGTTTAATCTGACAAGGATAGCCTAAAAGAAATGGCGAAATTTTATTGTTTAATCTGAGATGGATAGCCTAGATGTAATGTCGAAATCTTACTGTTTAATCTGAGAAGAGTAGTCTAAATGTATTAGCGAATTCTTACTGTTTAATCTGACAAGGATAGTCCAGAAGTAATGTCGAAATCTTACTGTTTAATTTAACAAGAGTAGCCTAAAAGTAATGGTGAAATCTTACTGTTTATTATGAAAATGGTAGCCTAAAAGTAATAGCGAAATCTTACTGTTTAATCTGACAAAAGTAGCCTAAAAGTAATAGCTAAAACTCACTGTTTAATCTGACAAGTATAGTTTAAAAGAAATGGCGAAATTTTATTGTTTAATCTGACAAGGATAGCCCAGAAGTAATGTCGAAATCTTACTGTTTAATCTGACAAGAGTAGCCTAAATGTAATAGCGAATTCTTACTGTTTAATCTGACAAGGATAGTCCAGAAGTAATGTCGAAATCTTACTGTTTAATCTAACAAGGGTAGCCTAAAAGTAATAGCTAAATCTTACCGTTTAATCTGACAAGGACAGTCTAAAAAATTGGCGAAATCTTATTGTCTAATCTGACAAGGATAGTCCAGAAGTAATGTCGAAATCTTACTGTTTAATCTGAGAAGGGTAGCCTAAATGTAACAGCGAAATCTTACTGTTTAATCTGACAAGGGTAGCCCAAACGTAATGGCAAAATCTTACTGTTTAATCTGACAAGAGTAGCCTATATGTAGTAGCGAAATCTTACTGATTAATCTGACAAATGTAGCATAAAAGTAATGTCGAAATCTTACTGTTTAATCTGACAAGGGTAGCCTAAAAGTAATGGTGAAATCTTACTGTTTCATCTGATAAAAGTAGCCATAAAGTAATGGCGAATTCTTATTGTTTAATCTGACAAGGATAGCCTAGAAGTAATGGCGAAATCTTACTGTTTAATCTGTCAAGAATTGCCTGAAAGTAAAGGTGAAATCTTACTCTTTAATCTGGCAAGGGTAACCTAAAAGTAATTGTGAAATCGTTCTGTTTAATCTGACAAGGGTAGCCTAAAAGTAATAGCGAAATCATACTGTTTAATCTGTCAAGAATTGCCTGAAAGTAAAGGTGAAATCTTGCTCTTTAATCTGACAAGGGTAGTCTAAAAGTAATGGCGAAATCGTACTGTTTTATCTGACAAGGGTAGCCTAAAAGTAATGTCGAAATCTTACTGTTTAATCTGAGAAGGGTAGCCTAAAAGTAATGTCGATATCTTACTGTTTAATCTGACAAGGGTTGCCTAAAAGTAATGGTGAAATCTTACTCTTTCATGTGATAAAAGTAGCCTAAAAGTAATTGCGAAATATTAGTGTTTAATCTGACAAGGTAGTCTAAAAGTAACGGTGAAATCTTACTGTTTAATCTGACAAGGATAGTCTAGATGTAATGTCAAAATCTTACTGTTTAATCAGACAAAAGTAGCCTAAAATTAATAGCTAAATCTTACTGTTTAATCTGACAAGGATAGCCTAAAAGAAATGGAGAAGTCTTATTGTTTAATCTGACAAGGATAGCCTAGAAATAATGTCGAAATCTTACTGTTTAATCTGACAAGAGTAGCCTAAATGTAATTGCGAATTCTTACTGTTTAATCTGACAAGGATAATCCAGAAGTAATGTCGAAATCTTACTGTTTAATATGACAAGGGTAGCCTAAAAGTAATGGTGAACTCTTACTGTTTCATATGATAAAAGCAGCCTAAAAGTAATAGCTAAATTTTACTGTTTAATCTGACAAGGATAGCCTAAAAGAAATGGCGAAATTTTATTTTTTAATCTGAGATGGATAGCCTAGAAGTAATGTCGAAATCTTACTGTTTAATCTAACAAGAGTAGTCTAAATGTAATAGCGAATTCTTACTGTTTAATCTGACAAGGATAGTCTAGAAGTAATGTCGAAATCTTACTGTTTAATTTAACAAAAGTAACCTAAAAGTAATGGTGAAATCTTACTGTTCAATATGACAATGGTAGTTTAAGAGTAATAGCGAAATCTTACTGTTTAATCTGACAAAAGTAGCCTAAAAGTAATAGCTAAAACTCACTGTTTAAACTGACAAGGATAGTTTAAAAGAAATGGCGAAATCTTATTGTTTAATCTGACAAGGATAGCCCAGAAGTAATGTCGAAATCTTACTGTTTAATCTGACAAGAGTAGCCTAAATGTAATAGCGAATTCTTACTGTTTAATCTGACAAGGATAGTCCAGAAGTAATGTCGAAATTTTACTGTTTAATCTAACAAGGGTAGCCTAAAAGTAATGGTGAACTCTTACTGTTTCATCTGATAAAAGTAGCCTAAAAGTAATAGCTAAATCTTACTGTTTAATCTGACAAGGATAGCCTAAAAGAAATGGCGAAATTTTATTGTTTAATCTGAGATGGATAGCCTAGATGTAATGTCGAAATCTTTCTGTTTAATCTGAGAAGAGTAGTCTAAATGTATTCTCGAATTCTTACTGTTTAATCTTATAAGGATAGTCCAGAAGTAATGTCGAAATCTTACTGTTTAATGTGACAAGAGTAGCCTAAATGTAATAGCGAAATCTTAATGTTTAATCTGACAAGTGTAGCTTAAATGTAATAGCGAAATCTTACTGTTTAATCTGACAAGGGTAGCCCAAACGTAATGGCAAAATCTTACTGTTTAATCTTACAAGGGTAGCCTAGAAGAAATGTCGAAATCTTACTGTTTAATGTGACAAGAGTAGCCTAAATGTAATAGCGAAATCTTAATGTTTAATCTGACAAAGGTAGCTTAAATGTAATAGCGAAATCTTACTGTTTAATCTGACAAGGATAGCCTAAAAGTAATAGCGAAATCTTACTGTTTAATCTGACAAGGATAGCCTAGAAGTAATGTCGAAATCTTACTGTTTAATCTGACAAGGGTAGCCTAAAAGTATTAGCGAAATCTTACTGTTTAATCTGATAAGGATAGCCTAGAAGTAATGTCGAAATCTTACTGTTTAATCTGAGAAGGGTTGAGTGAAGGTTAGTGTTGTTGACTATATGTTTAACTTGTAGATTGACCCTTAACTTTTTTTAGTTCCCGTTTATGGAACTCCAATAAATAAACAAGGTTAATTTAAACTTGAAACTATCAAGAAAACTTAACGTCAAAACTTATTATTATTATAAATATCGTAATAGTGTGTGACTTGTAACAAGAAAAACAATTTGCTTGAAGGTTTACAGTTCTGGGAACAACAGTGTCTAAAGTTGAACACATTATTTAGAATTGTAAAAAGTTTAATTTTTGTTTTTGTATATTGTAGTAAAACACCATATGCACTCTGATAATTAACCTTGGTGAAGGGTTTTCCACTGTAATCTTGTGTAGGGACAGACCTTGGATTGCAAGAACACGTAGTGGAAGTGATATAATTTTCTACTTCTCCGTACTGTTCACAATGTGTTGTATTCGTATATTCTTCAGACGTTCAAGGAATCACCATTATTATATATTGCAACAATATATATATGTATTTAATTTCACCTGCTTCTTAAATATAATTTTGTTGAAAAAGGAAAAATGGAATAAAAGATATTTGACAAGAAGGACAAAAAATGTTCGGCGTGTTTACAAAGACGGGTTTTTCAGATATGATTATCTCCCACAATGCACTATTGTGAACACTGACACCAGGATATAGCCAACAGTTATGAGGTTATCGTGACATTATACACCTCTTATTCAACAACCCTTACATTTAATTATTATCCTATCACGACAGTCTGAACTATAAGGAAATACGAGATTGGAAGAAGTCTTGAAATACGAGATTGGAAGAAGTCTTGAAATACGAGATTGGAAGAAGTCTCAAAGCTTCCTTTTTTTTCCTCCTCTCAACTTACTCTACCCTCATTCCAAAAGTGCTACTAGTTTTAAGTTGGCACGCGATTTTGAAGACCGTGCCTCTGAGAAAACTATACTGGTGTATTTGATGGTTGGTTACCTATAAAACGCGTTCCTGCTAGTGAAACAAATTGTTAGAGAAATATGTTTCATAGTACAGTGAAAAAAATTCAGCAAATTATAAGATTTTAACATGTTAAAACGAAATGGATTAATTGTTAAAAAAGGTAAGTTTAATATTTGCTTAAATAAACCTCGATATTATATAGAAATACATAACGAATTTTGGCGTTTTATAAAAAATTAAAAACTCTTCGATTCAGTAAATGTTGCAAAAACCAAAAGCTGGGAAATGTTAGTTTAAAAACAAACCATCATCACAGCAATACATTAAATTACGTTACGTTGCATTACATTACAGAGTAGACTTTATTGAAGTATTTATTTGTAGACAGTTATCAAAGGTTCTATGTTGTAACACGCAAGAAATTTTTCACTGAAGAAAATTATTAAACAAGTATTATTTTAAGTTTTGTTTTTTTATTTGAAAGTTGCTTACTACTTTAATTTTGTAATGGTTAAATTTGAAACGTATTGTTTTGTGGAAATTAGATTTTTATATATATTAAGCAGTTATGGTTGGTGAAGACTGGTCACAAGGCCCGGCATGGACAAGCGTGTTAAGGCGTGCGACTCGTAATCTGAGGGTCGCGGGTTCGCATCCCCGTCGCGCTAAACATGCTTGCCCTTTCAGCCCTGGAGGCGTTATAATGTGACGGTCAATCCCACTATTCGTTGGTAAAAAAAGTAGCCCAAGAGTTGGCGGTGGGTGGTGATGACTAGCTGTCTTCCCTCTAGTCTTACACTGCTAAATTAGGGACGGCTAGCACAGATAGCTCTCGAGTAGCTTTGTGCGAAATTCAAAAACAAACGAACAAATATACGTCACAAAGTTTTGTACCAATAAGATAGCCCCTCAACAGCACAACGGTTAATCTAAAGGTTTATTACGTTAAAATTCGGGTTTCTGTAACTGTGACAGGTACATCCCAGTTCGTTCATTTTCGTCTTTTCATAAGAAGTGAAAAACAACTAAATATAGGAGTAGTCGAAGGCTGTTTGTGTTTAAAGCAAAAACATCTCTGGAAATTTAAAGAAAAATAGTTAAATTACACGACAATACAAAGTTTTAAAACATTACATTTATTACTTACAGGTGTGTGTGGTGGGTTAATTTAAGTATTCGAGAGTTTGATATGCACGTGATTAAAATTCATAGCTTTCTTTATATATGTTATGGTTATCTTTGTTTGCACGTGTGTCCATGCACGTGAAAAAGTTAGTGAACTAAATGATAATTTCAAAAATGAAATACATACGTACAGAGAGAGGCAACGGTTCTAGTTAGCAGATGTTTTTGTTTTAAAGTTGACAAGGTCGGGTAATGGTTTTTATTTCTACTTTAAATAAATAATAGCTTTACTTGTTTTACTGATTTGTTCTTTATTGTTACCATTTAGAGATTCGGTTGTTTTTAACAACTTCACATTTTGCTCACAGATGGCGGAACTAGCAAAATGAAAATGTTTTCTGAAATTCATGTACGTTTATATTAGAATAAGAAAGTTTTGAGTGTGTGTGTGTGTGTGTGTGTGTGTGTGTGTGTATGTGAGAAGGCAGTACTAACATACATACATGTCATATCATACGATCCCCTAGCTTTCTCTGAAAAGGTTTGGTTTGTTTTGAATTTGTAGAACAGCTACACGAGGGTTATCTGCGCTAGCCGTCCCTAATTAGCAGTGTAAGACTAGATGGAAGGCAAATAGTCATCACCACCCACTACCAACCCTTGGACTATTCTTTTACCAAGAAAATATAGGATTGACCGTCACATTATAACTCCCCCACGGCTAAAAGGGTGAGCACGTTTGGTGTGACAGGGATACAAACCCGCAACCCTCGGATTACGAAGCGAGTGCCTGAACCACTTGGCCATGCCGGGCCCTCTAAAAAAGGAACTTGTACGATTAAATACGGACATTTATCGGATATGTAGAACTTTAGTGTTGAAGGACGTGTAAAATACAAATCAAATGAACCAAAGAAAGAGAGAATATATACAGCTCGATGTATAACCATATCTTAAGTAATCCTACCACCCCACACAATTTCTAATTTTTATTTCAATATTTAATTCTGACTTGATGGTCAAGTGTGACTGAAGATTAGTAGGTGACCATTTCAATCGCCTTTGTGATGTACTTATTTCCAATTGGTTATGATGTACTGATTTCCAATTGGGTCTGTGTGTAAAACACTATAAGAATTAATATTAAACTGATTTATAAACAAGATAATGCAAATTGCTAAACAGTTATTTAATACTTAAATGCTTTGTGACTTTACATACATATTATTAAAATACTGTTTTCGTTTGTCCTTAAAATACGCGCGAACTTCATTTCAATCGATGGAGACAAAAGGCAGATGTAAATATTTTTCAACAGACACTTTGTGCAACATATTAAAAGCTTATCAAAGTTTTTTTATAAAAGTTAGGTCGTAAAATAACATTTAAGTTTTTTATTTATTTAATGATAGTAGTAAATAAGGCAAATGTGCAAAAGTTACAGCTTTAATCCATCTTTTATTATCGAACATAAGCCGTACTTAATAAAGGCTTAACTAATCTTAGACCTAAGACCAGTAACCTTGTACGTTTGGGTGTCTAAGATTAGAATTATTCTGTGTTATTATATTAAATTTTATGTTTAAAAGAAAGTTACAATAAAGGTACAACTTTAATTACAAATACTTTAATAGTACAATAGTATTATTTGTTTGTTTTTTATTTATTTTTGCGCGAAACTACTCGAGGACTATTTGCGCGAGCTAATTTTTTACTTTTGGAGACAGCTAATCAACAACCGCCAATCTTTGGATTACAAAATTGGATTGACCGTCACATTATTTTTCTACGACTAAAAATGCGAGTATATTCGGTAACAGGACTCGAACTTCCGATCCATCAATTGCGAGTCGAGTGATCTGTTCATTTATACCATTTCAAATTGTAAGATATAATTGCTACTAAGGTCTCATCCGTTTACTACTGTCTCACGTTTGACAAAAAATTTTGGGAAAAAGTTTCTTATCGCTTGTAAATATTTGATTCGTCTATTGAACCTTTACCTTCCGGAACAGTTTCAAAAGCGGTATTCCTTTTCACCACTTCAAACACTCGTAATACCTGGATTTAAGTCATTCCTCAGTCGTATACTTGACCCTTTAGTTAAAATGAGATTATGTTTTTTAGTAAACAACATAGTAAGATAAATTGGCATGTTTTGGATTATGTTCCTACTGGTGGTTTTAAACTAATTACTTTGAACATGCATATATATTTTATTTCTTAATTATGTTTAGAGTTGGGAGCACTAATTCAAATAAATGAACAATATTCAAAATGTTTGATACCAATATTTCGCTGGTGTTGTTGACAACCCAGTTTGGGAAGTTGACTAACTTGTAGTTAATTGACGCTGGAAGTTGAGAGTCATTAAGAGAACCAATGTTCTACCTTCTCTACGTAACGAAGACGGTAACCTTTTTTTTTTTTTTAAAGCCCGAAAACAATTTTTGTAAATAAAGGTTTTTACACCGAAAAGAAAGTGTTACCCAAACTTTACAAGTTTGTTTACAGGAAAACACTATTGTATTCACTATTAATTGCCTATCTTTTAGTGAATAAAAACGAGACTAAAACTAAGAAACACAAGTTCACCAAGCTTTATTATGCAAGTTTAATGTTTCAGTGAACTTTGACTACCGCAAAGGTGCTCGCAAATCTTAAATGTGCTTTTATGTACAAGCAACAAACTGGGAATTTAAAAATCTATAAATATGAATCGTAAAAAGTAAGGAAACCTATTTGTAGGTTTTCAAATTCCCAATTTATTTTGTTTGCTAGAAATTTTTATGCTCAGCTATGGGTAAAGAATTACTTGACATGATAGTTAAGTTTATACATTGTAATGATGAAAACACGGTTCATGATTGTTTACTGTAACTATTGACTATTTGATCGCATTAGTTAAAGAAATAAGATTTATGCTGCAGCTAGAGATTGTCATGGAGATTTGTTTGAAAATATAATGAGCATTTATAGCCTCAAACTAAATTATCTGCATATAATGCGTATCAAGGGGCAAATATATACCTAAACAAAGATAGTCTCTTATTACGCGTATATAAAATTTTGATAGTAAATAAGTAACTTTTTCAAATTTAACGTTAAAAATCTCGATTTAAATAAACGTTCGTATCTCTGAAACAATTATTCCACAAATGTAAATAACAAAATGTGATATCGTATTTAACTTCAAGGACATAAATGATAAAATCGTTTATACTAAAGTATATAAAAACCAATCAGCTTTTCAATACCCCTTCGATCTTCTCAGAACCTTTAGTCTTTATAAAACGTTTGGGTGCAACACATCAAACTGTATTGGTTGTAGACTAGACCGTTTTGAATGGATTTTCTTTTACTTGGAACTTTTACCCGCATTTGTGTGTGTATATATACAGCTTTAGCAGTTAATAAATTTGTTTTTTTTATATTTTAAAGTGTTCGTGGAAATGACTCTTTTACTGTTAAAAGGCACTTTGTGCCAGCACGTATTGGGATGGGATCCGTATTGTGAACGACTATCGTGGTTCCCGATAGTTTGTGTGTTAGTCGATTTTACTAACGTTTCACGTTTGTTAGTGATAGAAGTTGATAGACATGAGATGGTAAATGTTATATTGATAATTAAGGTCAGTTATTAGAGTTTAAAATAATAACTTTGGTGTGATGGATCACATCACTTGAAAGTACAAGAGGACTTGTACTTTTTATTAAAAATAACGAGTAGTTTCTCTTCAGGGAGTGACTTTATTAAATACATCTTACAAACTCGTCACGTGCAATTCATACATAACGTGTTCTATTACACGTTACTAGTGTCAGCACCACACGAATCAATCGTTTGTCTTAATGCAGAATTAAGAACCCGAATTACAACAGCAGTTAAATCTTAAAGTATTGTACTTAAAAACACAACTACAACAACTGTTTAATAAGAAACCGACATAAACCTCAGAGTTAACATCTATTCTTAACAAAGCTAATACAAAATGTGTTACTTTTACAAAAGAATTAATAAACCTCTCTTGATATAATTTGTATAACAACCTGCAAAATGCTTTTATGAAAACTGATTTAAAATTCGAAAGTGGAATATTGTTACAAAAATCGAAAACTGATATCATAAATAAACGCACGCGAACGTTATTTATGGGTTTTAGTCCACGTCTAATTTTATATTCTTAGGAGGCCATTTTGTTAATATTTAAATACACGTGATTGAACTACTGACATAAAAATGGAATACAGAATATATTAAGTTCTCTGTAGACCCATCATTCATTTTTTAATTGTTTTCAGACAAAATTATATTATAAACATTACTTAAGCTGAACGATAATTTGTTATTCAAACAAAAGAAAAATGAAAAGGTGAGAATACATGTAAAATATTTACATATTTAGTAATATAAATCAAATACTTGTAGTACGCTAAAGATAACTTTGCAAATCTGATAAACTTTGGTGGATTCTGATTGGTTATAGACTACAAATTCCATCCAATATAACCTAAGTTATGAATATCCATTTAACAATATTCACATTCGTAGCATGTATACGAATTTTCTATTAAACACCTCAAAATAGCTCAGCAGTATGTCTATGGATTTATAAGACTAAAAATCGGGTTTTGATACCCCTAGTAGGCTCAGTAAGGACAATCCGTTGTGTAGTTTTGTGTATCAGCATGAAACATTTAAATTGGACGTTTCACGACATTTCACGTAAAATACGTGTACAATGTATTTAGGTTAGAGATGTTACGACATTATAACCCATTTATCTCAAGTTTAACTGGTAAAAGGTTATATAGTAACTTCTATGGTGGCTTACAACACTGGATCCAAATTTCTCATTCATATTACTTAAAAAGCTATGGACAGCAAGTGATCGTTGTTTTAATGGTGAACAACGCTGCTTAAAAGCTGAATAAGTCCCAACCACGTCAAATGCTGACTTATTACACATTCGATTACTGAAGAGAGAAGAACATTTGTGTACGTTGTGGGACTGTGGTCAAAAATAAGATTTTCGGAATCAATCGTGGCTCACGAACAACCATTCAGTGTAGTGACATTGGGTTCACACACTATGTTAAACACTGAACGTACAATAGGCTTAGATAATTCACAATAACCGGAATATTATTGTTGAAAGTACTATATAAAATCGGCCTATTGCAGTTACGGTTTTTTAAAAAGAACTTTCAGCTGTCATAGTTACACTAAAACATTGAGTTAATACTCTTCTAACATCATGGGAACGTTTGTAAAATAAACAAGAAAACGTTTTATCCAGATGTTGAACGGTGATTATGGTGGAAAAGACATTACATTTTCTCTGAAAACGCCAGTGTAGGTCAGGGATACTGGGTTACGAATGTAATGTTTCATATACAGAAAGCACGACATCTACTGGCGCTATTACGAAATATAATAAATCATTTACAAGTTGAATGAAGATAAAATTTCATTTCCATGTCAGACACTTGTTCTACTGATAAAGTCTATCAGTCTGTAAAATCAAAACTTCCTACCTTTATGATAGAAACAGGCGACTCTACAATCATTTTGAAACTTAGCAATAGTGAAATGATTGTTACGTCGATGTAGGTTATTAAATTAAAAACTTGCTTCAATGCTAACTTAGCGCCTGGTGTTCAACAAGGGCCACTTTTTTTACTATCAGATTAGAAACCACTTCATAGAGAAAGTATAATTTCGTGCATATAATCAGAGAGTAAAGAAAATATTAACGTGTGTTTTTCCTGTACAGATTTGGTGGCACATTTTAAAAACCATCTGAAATGAAATAAGCCTAGAAAAATAGACATGGAATATAATATAAAATATAACTAACACGATACTGTTTTCCTAAGTTATCAATTTAACGACACACTTTGTATGAAATGCCACTCTTTATCGATACGTAAGAAATGGAAACAAAATAATATGTACATTACATAAACTGGTGAAATTTCTCGATATCTTTCACATAAGTTTCTCACGACCGACTGGACGGAATCAATGAAACGAGATTCAACCCGGGATGTTTGATTTGTCCTGAACATTTCCAAGTTTCTTTATGTAGGGACGGTAAAGTCAAAGTAACAAACTCTCGTACGTAAAGTTTCGACTACTGGAGAGTTACCTAAGATATGCAACTGACAGTTATTACTTCCTTACATTGTTGTGGTCCTCCTGGACTCTGGAGTGAGAACTGATCGTATAAGGGGGAGTTGGGGAGAAAGCAGAGTTGAGACCTCCCATCCGAGGGATGTTGTCACTAGGCTTCAGAGCTTGTGATGGAAGCTGACTAGAGGGCGCTGTTGGTTCGGGAGAAGGTGGAACTGGGCTGGAAAGCCCCATGATCGAGGCTTCTACGTCGTTTATGGGTTTGAGTATGTTCATTCGCTGATGACGACGCCATTTTGCCCGTCTGTTGGAAAACCACACCTGTTTCAAACAACCAATATTGATATTGTGGGTTTGGAGGTTATTACTAAAGTTCTATATTATAACCTTTCAAAATAATTACGTGTTCTGTACGCTAGCTTAGCAAGCTAGACATGATAAAAACACTTTGTAATGATTTACTAAACACAAAACACAGCTAAGTCTAGCAAATGGGACTTGTAATATTACGTGTTCTGTACGCTAGTTTAACACGCTAGACACGATAAAAACACTTTGTAATGATTTACTAAACACAAAACACAGCTAAGTCTAGCAAACTGGACTTGTAATATTACGTGTTCTGTACGCTAGTTTACCAAGCTAGACATGATAAAAACACTTTGTAATGATTTACTAAACACAAAACACAGCTAAATCTAGCAAACTGGACTTGTAATATTACGTGTTCTGTACGCTAGTTTACCAAGCTAGACATGATAAAAACACTTTGTAATGATTTACTAAACACAAAACACAGCTAAGTCTAGCAAACTGGACTTGTAATATTACGTGTTCTGTACGCTAGTTTACCAAGCTAGACATGATAAAAACACTTTGTAATGATTTACTAAACACAAAACACAGCTAAATCTAGCAAACTGGACTTGTAATATTACGTGTTCTGTACACTAGTTTAACACGCTAGACATGATAAAAACACTTTCTAATGATTTACTAAACACAAAACACAGCTAAGTCTAGCAAACTGGACTTGTAATATTACGTGTTCTGTACGCTAGTTTACCAAGCTAGACATGATAAAAACACTGTAATGCTTTACTAAACACAAAACACAGCTAAGTCTAGGAAACTGGACTTGTAATATTACGTGTTCTGTACGCTAGTTTACCAAGCTAGACATGATAAAAACACTTTGTAATGATTTACTGAACACAAAACACAGCTAAGTCTAGCAAACTGGACTTGTAATATTACGTGTTCTGTACGCTAGTTTACCAAGCTAGACATGATAAAAACACTTTGTAATGATTTACTAAACACAAAACACAGCTAAGTCTAGGAAACTGGACTTGTAATATTACGTGTTCTGTACACTAGTTTAACACGCTAGACATGATAAAAACATTGTAATGATTTACTAAACACAAAACACAGCTAAGTCTAGCAAACTGGACTTGTAATATTACGTGTTCTGCACGTTAGTTTACCAAGCTAGACATGATAAAAACACTTTGTAATGATTTACTAAACACAAAACACAGCTAAGTCTAGCAAATTGGACTTGTAATATTACGTGTTCTGTACACTAGTTTACCAAGCTAGACATGATAAAAACACTTTGTAATGATTTACTAAACACAAAACACAGCTAAGTCTAGCAAACTGGACTTCTAATATTACGTGTTCTGTACGCTAGTTTACCAAGCTAGACATGATAAAAACACTTTGTAATGATTTACTAAACACAAAACACAGCTAAGTCTAGCAAACTGGACTTGTAATATTACGTGTTCTGTACACTAGTTTACCAAGCTAGACATGATAAAAACACTGTAATGCTTTACTAAACACAAAACACAGCTAAGTCCAGCAAACTGGACTTGTAATATTACGTGTTCTGTACGCTAATTTAACACGCTAGACATGATAAAAACACTTTGTAATGATTTAGTAAACACAAAACACAGCTAAGTCTAGCAAACTGGACTTGTAATATTCTTCACAATAAAACTTTCTCGAAAACGCGTATATTACTTTAAACTGGGTTTCAACACCTATTGTGGGCACAGCACGGAGAGCCCAACTCGAAAGTTCAACAATAAACGAATAAAGTATTAGTGCTACGTTCTTAAACACGATACGAAACTTGTAAGGTAAGGCATAATGCCAATAGGACCAGTTTGACATGCATCACGTGACAGGGAAAGTCGGAGATAGCCCCAAGCTACAGTGTAGTGGCTGTTTCTTTACTGATTTTCACAGAAAGCTACTCGAGGGTTATTTACGTTGTACCTAATTGTGAAGTAGTGGCTACCTAGTCAACTCTTGGACATCACCACTAACTGGACTTCACAGTCGTACTCTTATGACCGTATAGCTGCATGGGAAAAGTATATTTGGTAAAGAGCTTCGAACCTACGAACCGCACATTACAAGTCGAGTGCTTTAACCACCAAACGGTGCCAGGCATATGCAATAATGGTTTCGAGAGTCTTTACAGAAAGACTGTTATCTCTTTGTACAACATTTTAATTGTTTAATTGTTTTATTCGCTTTATTTACTTTTAATGTTTTATAGATTCTTGAATTCGTCTTTCTGCTATTATTACCCAACAATGTTAACATCATAACGTTTCTGTTTTTAACTTATTTCACTTTTTGGATAACGAGAATTTGTCTACTATTTCAAGTAACTTTAAGATAAATGTATTTTGTGATGACAGTAAAAAATATAATAACAGAGAAGTAGGCTTAGAAAGCTTATCTCCTCAATTTGGATACTCGGTATGAAAACAACGTTGTTTATGATAACCTGTAGATGGCGATAGTGTGTCGTAAACAGAAATAACCTGTAGATGGCGGTAGTGTGTAGTAAACAGAACGTAAGTTAAACAAATGCCATTTATCCTTCTCTTCAACCTTAACTTTTTTTGTTATTTTTTTTATTAAGGTGACGCCTACGTTGGGTGTATATAACTGAGTTATTAAGAATGTATTTCATAAGAGTATTGTTTTAAAAGGAATAGCTTATATTTTTCGCATACTATGAACTAATAAGTTCTATAGCACAACTTATCAAATGACGTCAGTAAAGTAAGTTTGCTAATGAGGGAGTTCAGTTTCCAAAGTTCAAAAGGTAAAATAACGTGGTTAGAAAGAAAGCCGACCCAATTTACGAGTCAAATACTTTAGGCACATTTTAATCTGTTAAAAAAGATAGATACGTGTAACTAATCTAATGAAAAACATTTTAGGTCTGAAAAAAAAAGGTGTGGTCTGAAAAGGATTGATCGTGGAACTTACAGGAGTGAACTAAAACTGGCGGCCAAACTGGTAACTACACTTACAGAGTTGATGATAATATCACAGTAATCATTTGTTCATTAGTTAGCTAGGCCTCGTATTTTGTTCAGCTTGAGCATGTTGGTAGGTAAAACAAAAAATACGAGGCTTAGCTAACTTATCAATAAATATTTACTGTAATATTATTATCAGTGCTATAAGTGTAGTTACCACTTTGGCCGCCAGGTTTAACTCACTCCTGTAAGTTCCACGATCATTCCTTTTATGGCTGCTCTTATTTTCCACACCTAAGGTGTTTCTTGATTAGATATCATAACTTTCTATCAGTACACACCAACAAACCACAACAAGTAAAAAATCGACACTCGCTACTAATCAACATTAACCTCTTAGGATCGCAACTCTATTCTTCGGAACAGACCTATACTTTGTATCTCAGAACGGCTGGTATGGGTATTAACACTATTTTATTGATAAGGAGAGAACAACGTTTCGACCTTCCAAGATCATCTTCAGTTTAATAAAGATCTCTCCGAAACGTTAACATAATCCGAGTACTTCCAGCGAACTTGAAATATAGGCAACGTTTAATAATCTGGGGCAGGTGTAATAACTAACATTCCATCGACGTAAAAGTACATTGAACATGATGGTATGACATGCAAGGAAAGTGAACATTTTTCTATTCTACCAACTCATTAAAAATCGTTAAGACGTAAGCACAGTCTCAACACATGCAGAATAAGTTGTCTAAACATGAAAAGTAAAATCATCATATACGTGATCAGGGTATTTAGGGCAGAACTTTAATTGAACTGCCTTACGACCTACAATCTGTTAGAAAGGGTGGTACAAGCCTGTCAAACACTTATCTCGCCAGCAGAAGCTCGTGCATGTTTTAACTCCATCTTCCTGCACTAACCACACCTCAACCCATTCAAAATGACTTGGTGACCACCTGATCCGGTTCGGTTGTATTTGAAAGAAAGGTAAGCATTCTTCATTTGATAATACCCGTAATCGGTATGTGTTTCAACAGACAGAAAAGACAAGACAATAACACATTCAGGGTATGCGAGCTTGCGTTAGATTCAAGTTTACTACACTTGCTATAGGAAAATATATTTCAGTAATTAACCCTAAAACCGTAAATCTATGTCAACAGAAACTGTCACGTTTAATGGCTACACTGATCAAGGGACAGTCCGAAGAGTAATTTCTCACAAGTTTAGAGTTCCGTCTTTTATTCCGACAAACATCATGAAATTGTAGTTTTGGTGTTGGTGATGTAAAATTTTCCTAAAGCTGGAATACTTTCGTTCAGGACCATTTTAACAATGATTTGCACTGTAACAATAGTTTTCAACGTATTCACAATAGCCGGGACGCTGTTCACCTAATATAATTAACAATGATTTGCACTGTAACAATAGTTTTCAACGTATTCACAATAGCCGGGACGCTGTTCACCTAATATAATTAACAATGATTTGCACTGTAACAATAGTTTTCAACGTATTCACAATATCCGGGACGTTATTCACCTATCAGAATCAACAATTATTTGCACTGTAACAATAGCTTTCAACATATTGGTAATACCCGGGGAAGTTGTATCTTAATCTCAGTAATGCACTAGAACTGAGTTTAGTACTTTGCTACCTACTAAGGAACGAAACCAGCGGTTTGACCATTATGATTAAAATAGATTTTGTAATGTGATAACCTCGTGTATGGTTGTCCCTCCATCTAATTCTCCCCATCTTTTCTTTGTCGTACTGGTTGTGTTTGTTGGATTGCTTCTTGTGTGATAACCTCGTGTATGGTTGTCCCTCCATCTAATTCTTCCCATCTTTTCTTTGTCGTACTGGTTGTGTTTGTTGGATTGCTTCTAGTGTGATAACTTCGTGTATGGTTGTCCCTCCATCTAATTCTTCACATCTTTTCTTTGTCGTACTGGTTGTGTTTGTTGGATTGCTTCTTGTGTGATAACCTCGTGTATGGTTGTCCCTCCATCTAATTCTCCCCATCTTTTCTTTGTCGTACTGGTTGTGTTTGTTGAATTGCTTCTAGTGTGATAACTTCGTGTATGGTTGTCCCTCCATCTAATTCTCCCCATCTTTTCTTTGTAGTACTGGTTGTGTTTGTTGGATTGCTTCTAGTGCAATAGCTCAACATTGATATAACTACTTACAACCATAGTAGTGCATTGGTCACTGTGTCCCCACCCCTAGTGGGCAAGGATGTAACTCGTGCGCACAGCCACGTTTCAGCTGCTCACCGCCCACAGTGGCCTAATTAAAGATATTTAACACAAATGTAACAAAAATATTCATGTACACTCATGTGTTTACAGTACAGATAAGTATACACTAAAATTTAAATAGGAGGTTCGATTTATACTTACCACGTGGGGAATTTTATTTCCAAATACTAGTCTGTGGTAGGTGCGGTAGCTACACCTACTTTTCTGTAAATATAGATGGGCGAGAGGGCGGGTTATTGGTCATCTGTCGCGGGTGTAACTGGCGCTGACATTCGCTAACGAAACGGTTCTTTTACCTTCGCCTTTCTGCTAACTACACGAGTTTCAACAGAATATTGCGTTAAAGTATTTAATGTGTGATAAACAAACATTTTGTCAAGGTTAAAGAGAACCGTTGGCACCTGATCACATAACATGTTAAATAAACTGTCTCTGCTACTTGTTGAATTGTTAAAATAATGTGTTTTGTCACATTTCATGCAAAGTTCTACTCGAGGACTAGTTGTTTTAGCTGTCCTTACGTTAGAGGGAATAGATTAGACGGAAGGAACCTATTAAACAATGCCAACTGGTTAGATTTTTAACTGTAATTAACTGCCACTCTTATAACGCATCTACAGCCTCACAGTGTAAAAAGTGAGCTTCGGATCCATATCCCGTCATACTAACCACTGGGCCGTGCTTAAAGAAGATGTAAAGTTATTAAATAATTATGTATTACAAAACTGTGTCTCTGTTTATCTGAAATACAATTATCAACAAGTACTTTAGTCTGGAAACTCAAAGTAAGAAACAGAGTGTTTCCGCCATCTATAGTAAGTTGATAAAAATACTAAAGGGTTGCGACCAGCCAAATCTAAATGTTAAAGTAAACCTAACTAGTAAGCACAATGCCACTTTTAATGTACCTTACTTCTTGGGCGACACGTGGTATTTTAATGACTTTATTATGTGATATCGCATTTATTTAATTATCTCTCTTAGAGGGACACTTTGTAGTACTGTGCAAAAACGTTGGAGGCACGTGAGCACGTGTTTCCTCCGGTGCCACTTCTCTTGTTTCGCCGTCTTAGAAATAAGATATAATGATTTATATCATGACCTTTAAACTAATATTGATTTACGTTTTCTCTTTAATGTAGAATTCCTATCTCAACCAGTGGCTCAGCGGTAAATCTGTAAGCTTTCAACACTACAATTCTGGTTCCGATACCGTGGTTGATACGACAAAAGAGGGATATTCTGTTTTGTAGATTTGCGCTTCACAAAAACCAGACTACGGCTGACCAATCGTTGTAACTTCACAGATAGGAAGAATTGCGTCACTTCAGTTTTTATTTAGTTTTCAACTGTTTGGTTTGTTTTTGAATTTCGCGCAAAGCTACTCGAGTTCTATCTGCGCTAGCCGCCCCTAATTTAGTAGTGTAAGACTAGAGGGAAGGCAGCAAGTCATCACCACCCACCGCCAACTCTTAGGCTACTTTTTACCAAAAAGTAGTGGTATTGACCATCACATTATAATGCCCACACGGCTGAAAGGGCGAGCATTTTGGTGTGACGGGGATGCAAACCCGTGACCCTAAAATTATGAGTCGAATGCCTTAGCCACCTGACCATACCGGGCCAATTCGTAATACAGTACTAAAAGATGGATTTCAATTACCCGCGGTGGACACAGAGTAAATAACCAAGTGGGTAGCTTTGCGCTTAAAAACAGACAAAGATCTGAACATTTCTACACAATGAAATCAGAATGGGCGAGAATTCCGTGTATTTAACTCTTTCGAATTAAACCTGATCTTCTGAATATCCGTCATTTTATGTACCGTCAGTAGAGACATTTTCAAAACAGACAGACACAGGTACAGAGGAAATGTCTCGGGAAAAAAACAAACAAACAACAATAACAAATACAAACAATATTCGGTACCAGAGATTTGGCTGCACTAGAAACGCGAAATTTATTTTAAGTAATTTCAAACACAACATCGCTTTCCATTCCAAATTAAACGCAACGAACTAATACAAATTATTATTTGAGTTTCGTAATATTATTTTCACGTGAATTGAGAAGTTCTCAATAGGTTGAAAATTACCTATTAACACGTCTCTGGTGGGACAACGGTCAGTCAACTGACAACGCTAAAGGACGAGGTTCTATTCCCACAGAGGTTTGTTTGAAATTACACACAAAGCTACACAAAGGGTTTGTAGCGTTGTAAGTCCTGTGTGACACTGGTGGGCTTCACGCCTCTTTCCTGAAAACAACCTTACCTGCACTCTAGCTTCTGATAAGTCTGTTTTGGCGGCAAGGCGCGCTCGTGTATTAACGCACGGATAGTGTGTGTTTTCGAATTCTTCTTCTAGAACTTGTAACTGTTCAGGATTAAAAGTTGTGCGGTTCCTTCGGAACTTGGAGACATCAGAACCTTCTTTCTCTTCAGTGTCTTTACCACTAATGCCTGAAACAGAATTGATAGAAATATTTTCAATAAATCCACGAGAAAGAAACAGTTAATGTAAATGAAATACGTGCACTTCATAAAAAATGTAGGAATCCATTACACTAAATAGATGCCTCATTTTCAGACTTTACACTTTATAAATTATTTATTTTCGAATTAATTAGAGAGAATTACGAAAAACTGATAATATCATGTTGAGAAATATGTAACTGATATTCCAGATTATTGTTTCATCAAAGTTTAGGTTATATATCCCAAAATATAAATAATTAAACAGTAACCTATTTTACATATTAAATAATATTGTTCTAGGGTTAGTGAATATATTAATTACTACTTCTCAAAGCTGGTAAAAATATTTGACACTAAGATTTTGAAACCAAAGTCCTTTAGAACAATAAAACTACAAGCAGACGTTATTTTTGACTTTACCAAAATAACGAGTTTACATAGAAATTCCAAGAATACTCAGCCTTATACGCGCACAATACACTGAGGTGTGTATTGTGAAGGTAAAACTATCAACAATTTTAATAAATACACAAACATTATCCAAAATTTACAGAAAAACTACTTAGAGCCACGTTGAACACAAAATACAAAGAACTACATGACTTACAAAAAAAAAAATGAACCTAGATCATCAACTGGCATGTTGCATTAAACCAGAGATTTACGGACTTATACAACGAAACATAAACCAAATCAATACTAAGAATGGCAGAGACAAAACGACCTGCCACAACAAAAACTAGAGAAACTAAGATGCAAACAACAGAAAAGACACCAAAACGACAAACCGTTGACTAACTTCATAATTAACAGATCCGACCGACAATTAAACACAGACGAGATGCATCTACTTAACAAAGGACTCAACTTTGCAATAGCACCTAGGTACATTCCAACCATAGAAATTAAAACATGTTTAGAAGATCTAGCCAGGAGACTTGTGATACTTTCTACAGAAAACAAAAACAAGGAAACAACCAACAGAAAGAAGACAACTTAGACAATTTTATTGACATCCAACAGCCAAACTTCCCAGGAAAAATTAAAAATTTATATTTTCCAGAAACACCTAAAAACAACATCTTAAACGATTTTTTCAAAGAATTTTCTCACAAAACCATCAACATAATTTCACAAAACAGAAAGCTAAAAAACATCACAAAAAAGACATTTATTTCATTAAAAACCTAAAACAAGACAAAAACATAAAAATTCTAAAAGCAGATAAAGGAAACGTTATAGTCATAATGAACACGAATGAATACATCCAAAAAATGAATAACATCCTATCAGACACGAACAAATTTAAACCAATACACACAACTCCAACAAAGACACACGAGACGCAACTAAACAAATTGCTACTACAAATGAAAAAAGCCAACACAATTTCACAAACACTATATTCCTACCTACGCAAAACCGACTCACGCATACCACAAATATACGGCATCCCCAAACCTCATAAACCAGATTGTCCATTACGACCAATAATGTCCACATATGAATCGTTTAATTACAATCTTGGTAAATACATAGCATGGGCATTCTCCAAATATGTAACATCAGCCAGCTCATTCATCAAAGACTCTTTTAATTTCAAGTCTAATCTAAATCAACTTAATCATAAAGCCTTAATGGCCAGTTTCGATGGTATATCCCTCTTTACAGAAGTTCCAACCACTGAAGCCTGCAAGATAGCCTTAAAACTCTATATCCGAGACCCTAACCCAACTATAGAAATTCCAAGTAACCAGTTAGCAACCCTCATAGAATTCACAACGATAAAGACAAATTTTATGTTCAACAATCACAACTATATACAAACAAATGGCCTAACCATGGGCAACCCAGTATCACCAGTTCTAGCCAATGTTTTTATGACACAAGCAATTAACATAGCATTTCATCCACCACTATACTGGTACAGATATGTAGATGACACGATTGCGGGATTCACATCTACAGAACACACACTTAATTTTTTCAATCACATTAGCTCTACACATCCCAACATTAACTTCACATGTGAACAGGAAGAAAGCAATCAAATATCATTTTTTAACCTCAAAATTACAAGAACCAACACACAATTTAAAACAGAAATCCACCGAAAAATCACCCATACTGGACTATACATTCCTTGGGACTCAGCACATGAAACAAAACAAAAACTCAACATACTAAGAAACCAAATAAACACAGCTATAAAACTATGCTTACCAGATAAAATTAACGATAAATTAGACAAAATAAAACAATACTTCATCAACATCAACAAGTTTCCTCCACAAACCGTAAAAAACATTATACGCACACACCTAGACAGAAAGCAAAATCAACCAACAAAAGTAAATATACTCTTCAAAACAAGAAACGCAAAAGAGATATTTTTTGTTATTTAAAGAGAAATATATGTAATAACGTTACAAGCTCAGAGTATGTGATGTTACTCGTGTTAAGGCACTGATTGTCAGACCAAAATGACAATAAAAGTTGTGTACTTTGAAAACGGAGGAAAACATCGGATTTTTCGCCAAAACGCATGCGTGTCCAATAAATTTGTTTGAGAGATCTGCATGTTCTGCACGTGCAACATGTGCAAAATCCCTATAAAAGTGACGGGTTCTCGGTTTCCATAGCTCAATGTTAAGCCACCGACACGCAATACAGTTACTTCCAAGACTGACTGAGGCACAACGCAACAACGCCATTGGTCGCTTGGAAGCAGGCGAATCTCGATAAGATGTTGCCAGAGCTGTGAATGTCCACCCAAGCACCATCACAAGGCTACGGAATCGTCACCAACAACATGGATCAACTCGTGACCGTCCACGATCTGGCAGACCTCGTGTAACCACGCCCGCACAAACTCGCAACATCCGATTACGTCACCTTCGGGATAGGACCACCATTGCGACGTCTACTGCCTCAACCATACCAGAGCTGCGTAGGATTCCGATCAGACCGTACGCAACCGTCTACGAGATGCAGGAATCCGACCTCGACGTCCAGTCAGAGGCGTCATCCTCACCCAGCAACATCGTCAAGCACGGCTGCAGTGGACTCGGGCACAACGGGTATGACCTCATCGACGATGGAGGCATGTTTGGTTCAGCGATGAATCACGTTTTATGCTTCGTAGGCAGGATGGAAGGACCCGTGTTTACCGTCGTCGAGGTGAACGTTTTGCAGCAAACTGTGTGCAGGATGTTGACAGATTTAGTGGTGGCAGCGTCATGACGTGGGCTGCCATCGCCTACATTGCCAGAAGAGACCTTTTGCACATTCGAGGGAATCTTACGGCTCAATGATACGTCGACGAGATTCTTAGGCCCAATGTGCAACCCATCATGGTGAGCGTCAATGATATGTTTTAACATGACAACGCCCGTCCTCACACAGCCCGACTCACCACTGTCTTCTTGAGACACCACAACATCAACGTTCTTCCCTGACCCTCCAAATCACCAGATTTAAACCCCATCGAACATCTCTGGGACGAGTTGGACCGACGTCTGCGACGGCGACAACCTCAACCGCAGACTCTACCTCAGCTTGCAGCAGCTTTGCAGGCTGAGTTGACAGCCATTCTACAGGATGTGATTCGTCATCTCATCGCTTCCATGAGCAGAAGATGCCAAGCAGTTATTGATGCTCACGGGGGCATACTGTTATTGACGTTGAGTGACGTTAAACTTCACCTAGAGAGCGTGGACGTCGCCTTTGCAGACTTTGAATGTTCAGCAGTGAATGTGCAAAGTTTCACATGTGTCATACAGAACTACCCGGAATAAACTTGTTAACAATTTGTCTCATATTTTGCCTTTTGCGTTTCGTTTTTTGAAGAGTATATATTCCACGATTTGAAAAATCACGAAACCATATACTGCTGCATACCAAATATTCCCGACATCAGCAGAAAGATAACCAACATTTGACAAAAACTTGTAACAAAATATGACATTCCAGTTAGTACCAAATTTATTCAAAAACCATGCACAAAACTGAGGTCTATACTGTGTGAAAACTACACTGACAAACACCACACCAACATTATTTATAAAATACAATGTGATAACTGCCACGACTTCTATATTGGAGAAACAAGTAGAAAAATGGAAACCAGATTCAAAGAACAAAAAAGTCACCTTCATACGTTTTCGAACACAACAAGTCAAATTAACACAACATAACCATAGAAAACACTCAAATACAAAATAAAGAAACAAACACAAAAAACGCAAAATTAAAGAAGCCTTACTTTTTCAACAACTGAAGCCCAAAATAAACCAATACAAAGGAACACCTTTATTCCTATATTAAAAAAAATAATAATAAATAATAATATAAATAATATAAAATTATTCAAACATCTAACACCGCCCTCTACATTCTGACACTCAGTTACACAACCTCTTTCAAACATGTGGTCAGCTTCCGGTCAGTTACCTCTTTCTTTGTGAACCTGACGATGACCGAAGAAGGTCGAAATGTTGTTCGCTCCTTTACATAATGCTTTCTCTATCCATACCACCCGTTTTTACATAGATAGATTTGTTCGCTCCTCTACGTAAATTTTTTTCTCAACCCAAACGAGCCGTTTTTACATAAATATTTTTCTCTAGAAGTGGGTTTTCTCGACATCACTGAGGTGTGTATTATTTTTCCCAGCGAAATACTTTCGCCAATGTTAAGAAATAAACAAAAAAGGTTGAGGTGTGAAAGACGTCTACAAAGTGATAAAGCTTTAATATTATATTATTATTAATATTATATTATTATTCAATCTTTAATAATTTTGACAACGAATTTCATATCTAGTCCCTTAGGGATTTTCAACAATTTAAAAAGCGTATAAAAGTTTTTCACAGTACCCATTCTGGACTACCCATTTCTTTCAGTCCAGTCTGCTGTATTCCCATTGGGCCTGATGAATCCTGGATCTAGCGAAACGCGTCGTCGGCATCGAATTAGAAGAATATATTATTGCAGTTGGAATACTGTTGTTATTAACTATTTCTTGAAAAACCCTAAGAAACTAGATATAGGATACAATATTTAAAATATAATAAACCTGATAATAACATCTGATGAGAAACAAACTAATTAAAACCAACTTATTTATATTGTTAGTTTGTATGAATTAATGCTCTCACAACCTACAAAACAAACGTTAACATTAATAATTCTTATTATATGACAAAACCTATTAAGTCCAATTATTTATATAAGAGTTCATTAACAAGTTTGTCGTAGCCAATAAATTAATATTCGTACCTTGGAAATAAACAAAAGTGAAGTAAATCTAATTTTGATAAACTCTAGAAACTTGAGTTTCAACAACTCTTGTGTCGTCATCATTCAGTCAGATGTGCTACAAACACACGTGTGTGTGTTTTCATATAGCAAAGCCACATCGGGCTATCTGCTGAGTCCATCGAGCAAACAGACGTATTCTGACGTTTGTTCAGTTTGAGTTTTGGTGTGGGGAAGTCTCTGAAAGAATTTGTTTATTTTAAACAACTGTTACGTCATATATGTTATGAGAGAAAACACAACATGAATGAATTGTTTTTACGAGGACCGTACAGTAGAGTAGTATCTCGAACTAGCAATATTTATATCAAATCAGAACCTGCAAACATATGTTCTAGACGGTAATTGGTGTAGGAGTAAAGCACTTAAAGCTCTCTATCCAATAGAAATTTAGCAGATGATGAAGTTTTATGTTAATGGTCCCTCGGTGAGTCAGCGGAAAATTTACAGATTTAAAACTCTAAAATACGGAGATCTATTCTCCGTGGTACAACAACAACAGTGTTAAAGTGCGTCGTTAGAACGAGGCATAGCAATGAACAGTAAATATTAATACCTGTAATATGTATGTATCTTTAGAACGAGGCATAGCAATGAACAGTAAATATTAATACTTGTAATATGTATGTATCTTTAGAACGAGGCATAGCAATGAACAGTAAATATTAATACCTGTAATATGTATGTATCTTTAGAACGAGGCATAGCAATGAACAGTAAATATTAATACCTGTAATATGTATGTATCTTTAGAACGAGGCATAGCAACGAACAGTAAATATTAATACCTGTAATATATATGTATCTTTAGAACGAGGCATAGCAATGAACAGTAAATATTAATACCTGTAATATGTATGTATCTTTAGAACGAGGCATATCAATGAACAGTAAATATTAATACTTGTAATATGTATGTATCTTTAGAACGAGGCATAGCAATGAACAGTAAATATTAATACCTGTAATATGTATGTATCTTTAGAACGAGGCATAGCAATGAACAGTAAATATTAATACCTGTAATATGTATGTATCTTTAGAACGAGGCATAGCAATGAACAGTAAATATTAATACTTGTAATATGTATGTATCTTTAGAACGAGGCATAGCAATGAACAGTAAATATTAATACCTGTAATATGTATGTATCTTTAGAACGAGGCATAGCAATGAACAGTAAATATTAATACTTGTAATATGTATGTATCTTTAGAACGAGGCATAGCAATGAACAGTAAATATTAATACCTGTAATATGTATGTATCTTTAGAACGAGGCATAGCAATGAACAGTAAATATTAATACTTGTAATACGTATGTATCTT
The DNA here is from genome assembly GCF_004210375.1 of Tachypleus tridentatus. Classification (NCBI taxonomy): domain Eukaryota; kingdom Metazoa; phylum Arthropoda; class Merostomata; order Xiphosura; family Limulidae; genus Tachypleus; species Tachypleus tridentatus. The sequence goes on along the minus strand of NC_134836.1, from coordinate 62,090,407 downwards.
TAGAACGAGGCATAGCAATGAACAGTAAATATTAATACCTGTAATATGTATGTATCTTTAGAACGAGGCATAGCAATGAACAGTAAATATTAATACCTGTAATATGTATGTATCTTTAGAACGAGGCATAGCAATGAACAGTAAATATTAATACTTGTAATATGTATGTATCTTTAGAACGAGGCATAGCAATGAACAGTAAATATTAATACCTGTAATATGTATGTATCTTTAGAACGAGGCATAGCAATGAACAGTAAATATTAATACTTGTAATATGTATGTATCTTTAGAACGAGGCATAGCAATGAACAGTAAATATTAATACCTGTAATATGTATGTATCTTTAGAACGAGGCATAGCAATGAACAGTAAATATTAATACTTGTAATATGTATGTATCTTTAGAAAGAGGCATAGCAATGAACAGTAAATATTAATACCTGTAATATGTATGTATCTTTAGAACGAGGCATAGCAATGAACAGTAAATATTAATACTTGTAATATGTATGTATCTTTAGAACGAGGCATAGCAATGAACAGTAAATATATAATACCTGTAATATGTATGTATCTTTAGAACGAGGCATAGCAATGAACAGTAAATATTAATACTTGTAATATGTATGTATCTTTAGAACGAGGCATAGCAATGAACAGTAAATATTAATACCTGTAATATGTATGTATCTTTAGAACGAGGCATAGCAATGAACAGTAAATATTAATACTTGTAATATGTATGTATCTTTAGAAAGAGGCATAGCAACAATGAACAGTAAATATTAATACCTGTAATATGTATGTATCTTTAGAACGAGGCATAGCAATGAACAGTAAATATTAATACCTGTAATATGTATGTATCTTTAGAACGAGGCATAGCAATGAACAGTAAATATTAATACCTGTAATATGTATGTATCTTTAGAACGAGGCATAGCAATGAACAGTAAATATTAATACTTGTAATATGTATGTATCTTTAGAACGAGGCATAGCAATGAACAGTAAATATTAATACCTGTAATATGTATGTATCTTTAGAACGAGGCATAGCAATGAACAGTAAATATTAATACTTGTAATATGTATGTATCTTTAGAACGAAGCATAGCAATGAACAGTAAATATTAATACTTGTAATATGTATGTATCTTTAGAACGAGGCATAGCAATGAACAGTAAATATTAATACCTGTAATATGTATGTATCTTTAGAACGAGGCATAGCAATGAACAGTATGGTTGGCTCTTGGAATTAGTTGCCTTCAGACGTGGTAGATACAGCAAATAGAAAGAATTTTAAAAGAATTTTTATATATATTCGAATGATAAGGGCTGGTTTCAAGTGTCCGTCAGTTTAACAGCCCATGTTTATGAATGTATGACATGAATATCTTGGAACAACAACATCATGTATATCTGACGTTTAAAATATCAGGCTACAAGGTGATTTATGAATATCTATATTTTTAGTGCGTTTCTGTCGAAATCGTCAGAGACATACAGTCCAGAAGTGACTGTGAAGACGAGGACGTAAAACGAGTTTCCAATATGAATCGACTAGGTTTGTCCACATATATCTCAGGTTCTTGATGTTAAAGAGGGTTTATGAAATACGTATTTACAACAGAAAACGTTTTATTAATAAAACCAAACAAAGACTGTGATTAACCCTGTCAGTGATTAATTTATATCTTAGTTTTACACAAATTAAGCTAGTACATCTTACATACAACCAGCTTATACTTTAGTTTTGGTTTGGGTTTGTTTTGAAATTCGCGCGAAGCTACACGATGACTATCTGCGCTACCCGTCCCTACTTTAGCAGTGTAAGACTCTAGTCTTAGGCAGCTAGTCATCACCACCCACACCCAACTCTTGGGCTACTCTTATACCAACGAATAGTGGGACTGACCAACACATTATAACGACCACACGGCGAACATGTTTCGTGTGACGGGGATTCGGACCAGCAACCCTCGGATTACGAGTCAAATGCCCTAACCACCTGGCTATGCTGGCCATTTTAGTTTTACACAGATGAAACTATTACATCTCCTTATACACTACCAGCTTATACCTTAGTTTTACACAAATGAAACTATTACATCTATGATATATTACCAGCTTATATCTTAGTTTTATTACCATAAAAATATGTGAGTATTATACACTCGTATCCTTCTAACACCTGAATATGTGAACTTGTATAACACTATATTTATGAGTTAATAACAAAATCCGATCAACTTACTTTTCAATACAGAACATTTCTCCTCATCACGTCTACTTTAAAATTACATACCTGTTATTCTATGTTCTCGTAAAGAAACCATTGTAGCCAGCGCTGCTTGATCGGTGGTTGTTCCCAGAGGGAGTGGAGCCCCAGAGAAGGCCGGCCATAAATGATTAGCTGCGTGGCTGTCACTGTCGAACCCCACGGGAAAGCTGCAGTATACGGGTAATAAATGGCGTAACTTGCGGCCCGAGCGAATTCTGCTGCCGCTCTATCCGCTGCTCTGTTTCGCAGGATTCGATTGATTGAACTGACACTTGGAGCAGTGTTGTTATTACAAACTCCTACAGATACGAATAGCCAATGTTATTTCCACTAACGACCATCGCTTTACAAAATATTGGAGAAAACGAATGCACATGAGCTCAACTTTTAAATAATAGAGCATTCTTTGAGAGTTTATTTATGTAACGAAAATGACAGTAAACTATCTCCATGAGAAACCAAATATTTATTAAATCATTTCATAAACAAATACGTTTATATTGACAGTCAATAGGACTAACATGTCACGAAATTAATGTTGATATTTTTCATAAATCTTACGCAAAGCTATTCGAGGGCTCTCTGTGATAACGGCCCCTTAGTGTCAAGTGATAGACTAGAAAAATGCAACTACTCAGTACATTGTACCCCCAACTTTGGGCTACAATTTAGCAACGAATAGTGGACTTAACCATCACATAATCATGGCTAAATTTGGCGAGGGTGTTGTTCGGCGACACGTTTTTCGATTCCGTAACCTGAAGATTGCGAGTTGAAGTACACTTGAGCTTCATTTTTAGACGAGTGCAAAGTTCACCGAATAGTTTCTCATGTCATCTTGATGTGACGTATATTTCATGGACATATACAGACGCTCCCCAGGTACTTTGTTTTCAAAATAGTTTTAACAAAGAGATTTTTCTTCGTTATCTTTAGAAATCACAAAGCGTAAATATATTTCTTCTAAAGCTTTTCCACGCAACTAATTTTTGAATTCAACTAACGAAAAAAAAAAAGTTAACTTGAATAGACACATACAAAAAAACAATTATTATTTATTACGTGATATTATCCTGTAAGTTAAGGTCGGACTTCACATTGGTTATATTACTGCTTCGTTAATAACCGGAAACACGTGTTTCTTTAGTTGTCTTATATAGCATCTAAACACAACCTGTTTCGTTTTTCTCCCAACAACATTACTGTTTGTTTGAACAGTTGTTCCAGACAGGGTTAATTTTACCCCTGTCAGCGCTTGCGTTGTCGCATGAACTGTTTATAATAAGCCAATCTTTTGTTTTCTTGGTGTTCCCTGCAGAACCTCTCCTGGCTTTACAATATATAGGGAATTATATCCATATGATATTCATGACTCAGTTTATAACGTGTTTTTTAATACAGAGAATAAACTCAAAGGAAGTTCTAAATAAAAAAAATTGGCACCATTTAACTCGACCATTTTCTCACCTGACGCACGTGGGTGGTTTTAACAATGATTAGACTGGAGACGTTAGAAGGATAGGTGATTTGACCCGAGGCGACACGCGAAAGCACGTGCTTCAGGACAATGCTGTTCATTCATTTATATATATATACAGTCCCCTGTAAACATTAATAAAGTTTAATGTTACAAAAAGTTTATACCAGAAATAATCAAGACTTTTGTGGGTTGACTGATTCGAGGTTGTCCGTGTGTGGCTTTGATTGTAGTTTTTCACGTCAACCAAACTGGCAAATTGAACACGAAAGTAAACAGAACCCGTCGGCAATTAATACGACGTATGAACCATATAGCTAGGCAAGTCGGACACAACTATCAGTACGTTTAAACCACTTGTTAGAAATGAAGAAGAACAGCACGTCATCACAACTCACTACGTCATTTCATAAAAGGACTAAAGACACCTAAGAGTTGGGCATACTTGATTTGAAATCTAATGAATCAGAAAACTTTATTTTTACATGTTTCCTCAACCCGTCTAATATTTCTGTGGTAAATTTCAATCATTTAAAAGGCACATCAAGAAATAAAACTGACTTTACAAACGAAGTTCTATTGAGAACTATTAAAGGTATTTATTATTAGCAGTGGTTTCCATAAAAGATGGGAGAAAGTATGTAATCTAGGTAAAGAGCTAAGTTACACATAACGTATGATGACGTTATATATAATCTGGGTAAAGAGCTAAGTACACATAATGTATGATTACGTTATATATAATCTAGGTAAAGAGCTAAGTTACACATAATGTATGATTACGTTATATATAATCTAGGTAAAGAGCTAAGTACACATAATGTATGATTACGTTATATATAATCTAGGTAAAGAGCTAAGTTACACATAATGTATGATTACGTTATATATAATCTAGGTAAAGAGCTAAGTTACACATAATGTATGATTACGTTATATATAATCTAGGTAAAGAGCTAAGTTACACATAATGTATGATTACGTTATATATAATCTAGGTAAAGAGCTAAGTTACACATAATGTATGATGACGTTATATATAATCTGGGTAAAGAGCTAAGTTACACATAATGTATGATTACGTTATATATAATCTGAGGGTAATAGGTAAGTTACACATAATGTATTATGACGTTATATATAACTGAGTAATGATCTAAGTTACACATAATGTATGATTACGTTATATATAATCTGAGTAAATAGGTAAGTTACACATAATGTATTATGACGTTATATATAACTGGGTAAAGATCTAAGTTACACATAATGTATGATGACGTTATAGAACGGATCACATTTTGTTTTCACATTCATACACCACATGTTATTCACATTTCTTCGTAAACATCCTGAAACGTGTGTCATTAAACCTGAAGATGGTAGAAACTCCTGAAAACGTGGGAACTTATAGAATACAAAATTGGTTACCAATCGCTGCAGAGCGTAAGTTGTTGTTGATTTTTTTTTTTTTTTAACAGAATGGCGGTGCTGACGTATTCATAAGCTGAAATTCTACATGAAGATTGGTTTAAGTACTGGAACTGCTGTTATAGATAATGTCTGTACAGCCCAGACTTATTACGATGTCTTCTTTGATTTATCGAGCTGTACTCACAGCTGTAACTACAAGAACATGAAAACAACAATAATACAGTAAGTTGTTACTCGACTTGGAGAGCAGTTGACCAGCGGTAGAAGTTCAAACATGGAAAAAACAACACAGTATTTTTTTGTAAAAAATGATAAATGAGGGTTTTCCATCATGACGAGAAACCCACTTGAAGTAAAATACATTTCTAAAGATTTGCTGCTATAGGTATTTAACTTTATAAATAAAGTACAGAACAACGTTTCGACCCTTGTTAAACCTAAAGATGACCTAAAAAGGTTGCAACGTTTTCTGTACTTTATTTTAATTAAAGTTTTAATACCCATACCAGCCGGCTTTAGAATACAAAAGATGGTTTTATTACAAAATACAAACAAACTTAATGTTCGCCAATATAATGTATTTAAGGTGAAACAAGACCCAGAGAACCTCAAAACGTAAACAACATAAACATACAAGCTTTAATTCTTTACTTACTGTAACGTTAACAGCTGTTGTGGAAGTCTTCATTTTGACGCTTCATTGTATAAAATGTTCAAGAATAGAATATTTAAAGTCGGCATAATGCTTACGTAAGGCTTCCGAGATGGAATATTAATCATTGTGACGGCTGATAGTTTATTAATTAAATCCAACCTATTTATTAACTCGGGTCTCGACTTCGAATCCTGTCACCGAACATTTTCGCCCTCTCAGAATGGGTTCGTTATAATGTGATAATTAATCCCACTATTATTTAGTAAAGGTGTTCAAGAGTTGATGACAAATTGATGTATTTCCTCTTAGTCTATCGCTTTTAAAGGTCTCCCCTGTGGGACAGCGGTGAGCCTTCTGAGCTACAACCCAAAACCACAGGTTCGATTCCCATCAGTCAACATAGTAGATAGTTCGGAGTGTCTTTGCTATAACCAAACAGACAGATATAAATGGCGGCACAATGATATGTCTGCGGATTTACAACACTAAAATCCGTGTTTCGATACACGTGGGGGCGGAGCACAGATAGCCCATTGTATACTTCTGTGCTTGAATTCAAACAACACTTATCAATTAGGGACAACTGGCTCACACAGATGCGCGAAATTCAATACATTTACAAATAAAATATTTTATAAATGAGTAACAACTTAGGAGGAAGAGGTCTGGTGTACCTAATCCTCCTGGGTGTACAAAATATATACACCCAAACACCAGAGAGAGAGTTTACCTTTGCATGCCAAGCAACTGCGCTCTGTGTAGGCTGTGTAGAAAATCATCACATATCACAATGTTCCAAATTAAACCCCAAACCTAAATGCTGCAATTGTGAGGAAGAACACACGGCAAATTATAAAGGATGCCAAAAATACATATCTTTTACGGCACACTTACACGAACTTAAAAATCCAAACATAAACAAGCCACAAACAAACAAAATCCAAGAACAATCAAAATCAACTACTACTGAAACACCAGAAAACACAAACAAACTCATATGCTGCAGTAGTCAAGAAAACATCATTCATGCAGGAAAACCATCATCAAGTAATGAAGACCTACCTAAACCAACAGAAGACACACACAAAACCACACCTATGATTATTGAAAACACACTAACCGATGCCATTACTTCTACCTTCTCTGAAATATTGACAGAATACACAAATCCAAATAATGAAAACAGGCTAATAGACATAATCATTAAAATAGTTATGAAAAACATCGAAAAATACCTACCACAAATGTTAACACATGTCATGAACTCTGTTAAACATGGATAAATTCACAGTATTACACATCAATATCCAGGGTGCTATTGTTTCCAACACCTCTCCCCGTTAATATTGTACATCTGATAAAATCAAATTTAAATAATAATAATTAATAAAATAGTGCTAAATTAAAACAGCCACCTACGTACTAGACTTGAAAAAAATTAGAAAAAATATAAATGGACATTGTCCTGAAAAGGACCAGTTTAAAGTTGATATTAATCCATATTAATCAGTCAGTTCCAACAATGTAATGGAAGGAGGAAGAGGTCTGGTGTACCTGACCCTCATGGGTATACAAAAGATATATACCCAAACACCAGAGAGAGAAAGTAACAACTACTTTTTAATTTATTACACATCTCTACTTGACCATTCGTTTATTTGTAACTATACACTAAATACTTGTTAGTTTATATCCCATGTTCCAGCTGCTGATCTGCTGTCGTCTTCAGGGAATTTGAACATTCCTGTTGTAACTGGGATTTAGTCCTGTATCCTCTTAAGGGAAAAGTAGGATAACCTCGCAGGGGTTTTGGTTTATCTGGGAGCCCTATGTTGTGGGGCAATTAATTTATATGGGTTAATTCAGTCTGATTAGAAATATCTCTGTAAGAAATGACCATTAAGGTTCCATCTTGAGCTTGAGGGGAGAATTCATCCATATAAGCCCTTTAAATTAAGCCTCTGTACAATGGGTATTTTAAACTAAATACTATGTTTAACTGTTTCTTTTATATCGCACACAAAGCTGAAGGTGAGAAGCATCATTCACAACATAACCTGATCTTGAACCCTGGACCTTTCAATTCACAAGCCTGGCATACATATCACTAACGTGTACAAACACACCACGTTGTCTCGAAACCTAGACTTTTCGACCCGCAAGCCTGGCTTACATACCAGTAGTTTACACTAAATTTTACTAAACAAAACCTTAAATATTTCGAAAATGAATTAATATTTTAATCAACTCATCCTTAAGAAAATTAAAAGTTTCGGAAGTTTACTAGTGAGAAGTAAAGTTTGCTTAGTAAACAATACCGATAACAGATAATGAATACCGCGGGCACGTGATATGCGAAAATAACTTGGTAATACAGTAAAACCTAAGCCAGAAACTGCATTGGCGGAAACCTGTAGCCGGAGACATCAAGATGTTGCAGCATTATCTTAAGATTTCTCTTATAAAAGGCCCTCTATATGACAGAACTTGTGTAATGCAGATGGCAAACTATCTTTCACCTACCTCATCTATC
>NC_134836.1:62032597-62081517 GCF_004210375.1 Tachypleus tridentatus | reverse complement strand
GGTTTCTAAATCTTATACTTCCACAAGTATCAACACTGTCTTACCTTTGATTAATAATTCAGCACGCTTGGTACCAGATTTTGGTTCTTTAGTTTAGTATCTAGATCCGATAGATCATCTGATCTATTGTGATTTCTAGCTTATAACATGATCTTGAAAAAAGAACTTAAATTCCTACTGATTTAATGTTTGACTTCGATTTTCATTTTTTATTTTACTCTACATCACCCCCTTCAGTAACCAATGGGCGCTTATGCCCCTTTCTAATAAAATCACACAGCTAGAAACACCCGTGATTTTGATCCTCGTGGTGGGCAGAACACAGATAGCCCGTTGTGTAGCTTTGTATTTCATTCTAAACTAACTAACTAATACATGTTTATTATATATTTTTTTTATTATTTATAATGTTAAATATAACTTTCAAACCCTTAAAACTTTTCTGTCCGCCTCTCAAAGTTTACTGCGTCTCCGAATTTTGAAAACACCCAGTAGACGGCGGTACTGTCCACGTTGAGCAACACTGGTGTAGAGAGTCTACTGTGTAGCTTTGTTACCATCACCAGCTAAATCATCTGTTTACTGATTTTTCATATTTGAAAATGAAAACTATTTTCTTTATTCGTTCGAGTTCGTTATGTATGTAAAAATTGTGTAGTTTATCCAGACGCAATTATAAATACTTGTGTCTCTCCCCAATTAAATTAATAATGTATTAATAGGTAGCTGAACTTGATCAATTGAGTACATAATCGACAGTAACACAACAGTCTTAGCCATTGGAATCAGTTTTTAAACGAGTTTTATCTTAACGTTTTTCACTACAATGATTTGAAACTCTTCAAAATAATAATTCAATAGCTCAAATTATAATTAAAATAACAATAGCTCATCACCTACTAACACTAGCACTGTTATTTTTTCAGTCAAATAGCATCAAATAAACCTACTTTTCTACTATAACAGGTGTGGGTTGGGTATCTTATACATGGCCCCCGCTAGTACAGCGGTATTTCTCTGGATTTACAACGCTTCAATCAGGGGTTCGATTCCCGCGATGTGGCTTTGCTATAAGAAAAAACACGTATATTTTACAATTATAACAAAATTAAAACTTCAGTTTAATTTCGCAACTAAAACCTCACCGCTCAAACAGCGGCTGTGTATCTTCTGGGAAGAAAGTTTCCTCTTATCGTTTGTGGTTAGGGCGCTCTCTCCTGCGTTCGAATCCCGATCAAGCATGTTCATCTTTCTTTCTTTCTATACATAATTTTAAAATTAAGAACGGAGCGTATATAGACAACTAACAAACTTATCACTTCCTACCTCTAAGTAAACTTTAAGGAACAGAATGTTGGCTATTATATGTATCTATAATAACGTATGATCAAATAATTATGCGTATAATGAAAACACTATAACCATTTTGTATGCATTGGCTTACATTTACCTAATATTTCCTAATTTATGAGTGACGTTTTCTACGACAATTGTGATTTGTTCATAAAAAACAAAACACGCGAATCAACGTTTAAACTTTTGGCATATTCTCAAGTTACACATGTTTATGTTATTACTTGCAATAACTAATGCATTATTTCATTAAGATAATTCTACCCTGATGATAATATATATTAAGTAAATGTCTTTACTCATTTATTCTATATAAATTCTTTTTCTAACTTTACGACTGCTTTTATTTTAGTTACCCCCAAGTAGCACAACAGTAGTACCGTCTCACACCGCTAAAAGCCGGGTTTCGATACCCGTAGTGAGTAGAACAGAAATAGCCTATTGTTAGCTTTGTGCGTAATTACAAAGAAACACGCTTTAGTGATTTTTATTCGTGTTTTGTTTTTAATTGCTTTATTTCTAAAAATTATCTCGTATTTCAGAGAAGATCGTTGATACAGTTTTGTTATTCCATTTCCGTAGCTGTATATCTTTCTAACCGTAACAAGTACTTGAATTTGATCTTCAGGCGTAATTATACAGCGTCAACTGATAATTACAAAACTAAAGAAGAGGGAAAAATATTTATGATCAAGTTGAGGTTAAAGATATCTTTATCAGGTTTTAGTGTTTTAACCCCGTAAACTTACTTGAAATACCTGAAGATGTCCTAGGAAGGTCGAAACGTTGTCCTCTCCTTATAAATAAAGGTGTTAAAACCAACCCATGCCAGCCGTTCTGAAATACACCCCGTAAAGTTACTGTTGCTCCTATGGAGACGATAATGTTGAGAGAATAAATTGTTATTATGAAAATATGGTGCAACATGAAGCAAGAGTTTCCTTATTATGTAAATCCCTTAAACTGTATATTGATCGAAAAAGATACATTATTATAACTATCAGAATGGTCCCCATTGGGACTGCGGCAGGTCTGCAGACTTATACCGCTAGAAACTGGGTTTCAATACCCGTGATGAGCATAACGCAGATAGCCCTTTGTGTAGCTTCGTTCTAAATGACAAACAACACCAACTATCACAATAAAGTGTCACTGTAAGTAATACTAGTCCTTTCCAAATGCATTTTCTGAACATAACGTATTTAACTTATCCTCCGGTGAGACACAAAAGTTGACGGGCTTACAACGCTAAAGTATGGGATTCGATTCCCCACGGTGGACATAGTAGATAGCTAAATATAACTTTACTTTAAACCAAATTTATTTAAATTGGTTTGTTCGTGTGTTGGATTTCGTGCAAAGCCATACAAGGGCCATCTTCAACAGCTGTTCTTATTTTGAAGTAATAGACTTGATAGGCGGTATCTAATTGGCCCCACCTACCGCTACTTCATCAGATTCTCTTGAGAGAATAACTAATAGATTTAATTATCACCCTTATAACACAGCTTTACAGCCCTGCACGATAACCATTGTTTCGCTCTCGGCCTTACCTGTTTAAACTTAAACTTCAGGTTTCTTATCTTAATATCCTCTTCCGGTTCGGATCCCCGTCGCACCAAACATGCTCGCTCTTTCAACCGTGGGGGCGTTATAATGTGACAGTCAATCCCACTATTCGTTGGTAAAAGAGTATCCCAAGAGTTGGCGGTGGTTGGTGATGACAAGCCGCTTTTCCTCTAGTCTTACACTGTTAAATTAGGGACGGCTAGCGCAGTTAGCCCTCGAGTAGCTTTGCGCAAAATTTAAAAATTAAAACAAAACTGCTTAAGAGAAAAGATATTATTCAAGAATCTTAACAACAGTATGACAGATGAGGAGAGAAACAGTTCAATAACAACAAACATATATGTTCCTTTTTATTTTTGTGAGTGCTAAATAGACGATAGTGTTTTCACTTTTCTTTGTGTAACAACGTAACGAATCGTATATACTAAAGAGTAAAGCGTTTATAACGTGCATTAGGTTAAACTGTCTTCTTTGCAGTCTCTTTCTAGAAGTAATAAAATGGTATCCACTGAACTTTTCAGCTTTTTTCTATTTTCAAGGTGAAAGCCACACCCTTCAAACCTGTTTCACTTGTTTCATAAATAGAGGAAAAATTGGTAAAATGGCTCGACCTTCAAATCCCAGCGTGAACGCGCATGCATGAAAGAGGATAGTTTATCGTATATAACCTGCTTTCAAAGTGAGGGAAAAAACACGTGACATTCCTATTTTTTATAACAGTTTAAAAAAAAATTAATAACGCTCATGTCCTTGAAGTCACCGGCACCCCATGTTTACAGCCAAGCTGGAGTTCATTGTAATGTGGTATAGAAAACGTATAGAAACTACCTTATCAAATAAATAAATAAATATATCACATTCGTGACTCATAAAATCTCCTCTGTATTCCATGTTTCAAAAGCATTTTTATACCATTAATTTCTAGGTCTGGCATGGATAAAATTTACGCAATAGTTTTATTAACTGGATACTTTATGTAAAACATCTATGTATTTTACAGTTTTATTAACTGGATACTTTATATGTAAAACATCTATGTATTTTACAGTTTTATTAACTGGATACTTTATGTAAAACATCTATGTATTTTACAGTTTTATTAACTGGATACTTTATATGTAAAACATCTACGTATTTTACAGTTTTATTAACTGGATACTTTATATGTAAAACGTCTATGTATTTTACAGTTTTATTCACTGGATACTTTATATGTAAAACGTCTATGTATTTTACTAAAGTAAATTTTTATAAAATGTTTTAAGGTCATATACACCTGGCACTGTGGTCAATACTGTGAGTTTGAGATTACATTAAGATCAGGATAATATATAAATCTGTTGTGACATCATTTTATCATTGGCAGATTGTTTTAAATTATATGGTGTATGGCGAAAAAATGTACCTTTGACCAGGTGATTAGGGCGCTCGACTCCCAATTTCAGGGTCGCAGGTTGCAATCCCCCTCACACCAAATATACTTTCCTCTCAGCTGTGTGGACGTAATAATGTCACGGTTAATCCCACTATTCGTTTGGTAAAGGAGTTGGTGGTGAGTGGAAAATCTAGCTGTCTTCCCTCTAGTTTTACACTGCTAAACTAGGTAAGAATAGCGCTGGGGTAGTTTTGATAAAATACTCTTAATGCTTAATACTGAAGGTTAACAAAAAGTGATAAAACTTAAACGAAAACCGAGAAGAAATTTATTTAAAAAAATAAAATAAAATCCTGAAAAAGAAATAGACAGGACTTTAAGAGAGAAATAAAACAAAACTTAAAGAAGAATTGAAATCACAAATAAACATGATTAAAAACAAAATTATTGAAGTAAAAGGAGACGTACAAATAATCACATTGTCAAGTCTGAAGAAACAGAAAAGGACATCAGCGAAGTAGAAAATGACATTTAGAAAAGAAACATTCTTAATGGAAGAAAGTATGTGAAAATGGATATAATCAACCATCCATCTGTCTCCATCATCTATAGACTCCCAGCCTGAAATACTATCTTTATTAGATATGAAACAAAACTCACCTCGCCTACACCTATTTTCACCTACTGTTATACTATATTTTGTTGAAGGATCTTTCTGGAACAAAACCATATCCAATTTCAACATTGGCCAATCGAGAAACAAACAGACTATAATAAGGTATCATGGAATTTATATCATATTCAGTTCAAAATTATTTTCAAAGCAAATGAGTTAAACAATTAACAACAAACTCGTCCTTTAAATGACCATATAAGGGAATTAGATTTGACAATATTACTGTCCAGCCGAAACCTGTAAAGGAATACATCACCTAATGAGGATACGAGAATTAGGTTGAATCGGAGTAGTTGAATATCTTCAAGGGACGTTTTACAGTTATTGATGGAACTAGAATCTATTAAGTTTAACAAAATAATCAACTAAAGACACATAGTTTCTTGCACCGTAAGTATGTAGATATATCGTTGTGCTACTGGGGAGTGAGCCGTCAGAAGTTGAATAAAGTTGCAAAGAAAAATGCCCACTGACTGACTGACTGACTGTACCTTCAATGCTCTAGTAGTATTGAAGTGGTTTATATCATTGGATATTAAGAGTGGATATTGAAAAATGGAAGGCAAGCAGAGAGAAGCCAGACTTTACTATAAGAAATGGACTGTGGCATCATTTCACGTTACTATTTGGATTATGTAATGGTCCTACTATGTTAACGTGATTAATGAATGTGATCTTTTTGAAGTATCCTATAATGTAGGCACCTAATCTGATGGCATAGTTACACAAGGGAAGACTTTCCACATTGTATATGGAGGGATAAAAAGGGTCTGGATTGGTTGGGAAACAAGGACTTTAATGTGACTCTCCAGAAGTGTGAATTATTCCAGCTCCAGAAGTGTGAATTATTCCAGCTCCAGAAGTGTGAATTATTCCAGCTCCAGAAGTGTGAATTATTCCAGCTCCAGAAGTGTGAATTATTCCAGCTCCAGAAGTGTGAATTATTCCAGTTCCAGAAGTGTGAATTATTCCAGCTCCAGAAGTGTGAATTATTCCAGCTCCAGAAGTGTGAATTATTCCAACTCCAGAAGTGTGAATTATTCCAGCTCCAGAAGTGTGAATTATTCCAGTTCCATTAGTGTGAATTATTCCAGTTACAGAAGTGTGAATTATTCCAGCTCCAGAAGAGTGAATTATTCCACGTAAGTTTTTACGACACATAATCGGCGGGAATTGTGTTTCTACAAATCTTGCGAACACTTACTGTGTGCATAATACTGAAGGAACTTACATGGGATAAAGTAGTGTAGTAATTTAGTAATTTTAATCTTCCGGACTACGAACGTTCTGTTTTTGTTTCTCTGGCACGGCTTGTCCTCTGTACAAATTAAAAACTTTAGTAACGTTCTTTACTGCAGACTGTGGACAAGCGTTTAAGAAACTGAAGAAGGATCGACATATTTGACATATTCAACTGCATAAGACCCATTCATTTCAGATACAGATGTCAGTTACGTTGTAATGTGAGGAGATTCATTTCAAATGAAAGAAAACAGAATGTATGACTACCTTTTATAACAAGGTCATGAATGACACATGTCGAATCCCGATCGCATCACCAAACATGCTCGCCCTTACAGCCGTGGGGGCGTTATAATGTGACTGTAAATCCCACTATTTGTTGGTAAAAGAGTATGTCAAAAGTTGGCGGTGGGTGGTGATGACTAGCTGCCTTCCCTCTATTCTTACACTGTTTGTTTGTTTGTTTTTGAAATTCGCACAAAGCTACTCGAGGGCTATCTGTGCTAGCCGTCCCTAATTTAGCAGTGTAAGACTAAATGGAAGGCAGCTAGTCATCACCACCCACCGCCAACTCTTGGGCTACTCTTTTAACAACGAATAGTGGGATTGGCCGTCACATTATAACACCCTCACGGCTAGGAGAGCGAGCATGTTTGGCGCGACGGGAATGCAAACCCGCGACCCGCAGATTACGAGTCGCACACCTTAACACGTTTGGCCATGCCGGGCCTCTTACACTGTTAAATTAGGGACGGCTAGCGCAGATAGCCCTCGAATTGCTTTGCGCGAAATTAAAAAAACAACAACAAACAAATAAATAACACAGAAAAAAGATGTTGTACTACGTAAAAGGAAATAGTTCGGGTTGTTTGAGTCATTTCCATCATTATCGTTATGGTCAAATGTTTACAATCTGGACTGATCATGTACCCTTGATGTGACTGATGAATTTGCACAATCAAAAGGCCAAACAGCAAAATGACTGACTCCTAAAAATTCAAGGATACAACTTTGACACTGTATATAATCACGGAACAAACCATAGGTGTGCTGATTTTAAAGAAAGTTGATGAGGGTTTTAAAAACTGTGAGAAGAGTAAAGAGCGTTATAGAAAAAGATTTAAGATAGAGTAAAGTTTAGCCTAACATGTGGCATTCATGTAAATGATACGAGTTTAAAACCAAAGACTGCCACAGAAAGACTTTCATGGCAAACGGTTGCTTTATGTAGCCTGGTGTCTAAAACGTACTGGGCACAGTGGAATTCTTTAAGTTTAAAAAAAAAACGGCTTATTATATCAAAAATTGGAAGATATCAAACAATGTGTCGGTTTGGTTGTTTTTAAGCACCATACTAGACAATGGGCTATCTTTGCTTTACCCACCACAGACACTGAAGCTTAATTTTTAGCATTTTATGTCTACGTTCTTAGTCGCTGACAAAATGAAATACTCGTGGATCTTCCTTAGTCTCTGAAACACTTCATCACCTTTAGAACTTTCCACTGACTAAAACATTGAGTGTTAAAAAGATGCTGGAGTGAAGAGAAGAGAGAGGAACATTTATATTGGGTTGGGTTCTGGTCTTCTGTGGAAAGTTGTCTTCAAACTGTAGTACTGTGTTGAAGCACGACTGGGAAAAGATGTTGTTGATATGCTTGGTTCTTTTGTACAGAATACCAGTAGGAATGGATACGTTATGGATGTGAGGGACCATTTCACTAAATGGTTAGAAGTGTATGTTTTTTTCTAACTAAGCAATAGAAACTCCTGTGAAAATACTAGTCTCAATATTTGCTGTTCCAATGGCAACCTTCACCCAGACTACGAACAGAACTTTTAATTGAATTTGTTTGCAGAAATGTGTCACATCCTTGGAATTACATAACAAAATCACGTGAAAAGTTCTTCATTATTATTCTGGTGGTATGGTGAAAATAAATTCACAATATTAAATTATTTAGCCATATATATGTATTATATATATATATATGTATGTAAATGAACATCAGAAGACATGAGAATAACACTTTCCATTGTTTCTGGTGAGTTATACTGTAGTGTATGAAGTTATACTGTAGTGTATGAAGTTATACTGTAGTGTATAAAGTTATACTGTAGTGTATAAAGTTATAACTGTTGTGTATGAAGTTATACTGTAGTGTATGAAGTTATACTGTAGTGTATAAAGTTATACTGTAGTGTATGAAGTTATAACTGTAGTGTATAAAGTTATAACTGTAGTTTATAAAGTTATACTGTAGTGTATAAAGTTATACTGTAGTGTATGAAGTTATACTGTAGTGTATAAAGTTATACTGTAGTTTATAAAGTTATACTGTAGTGTATAAAGTTATACTATAGTGTATGAAGTTATACTGTAGTGTATAAAGTTATACTGTAGTGTATGAAGTTATGCTGTAATGTATAAAGTTATACTGTAGTGTATGAAGTTATACTGTTGTGTATAAAGTTATACTGTAGTGTATAAAATTATACTGTAGTGTATGAAGTTATAACTGTTGTGCATAAAGTTATAACTGTAGTGTATGAAGTTATAACTGTTGTGTATAAAGTTATAACTGTAGTGTATGAAGTTATACTGTAGTGTATGAAGTTATACTGTTGTGTATAAAGTTATACTGTAGTGTATGAAGTTATAACTGTAGTGTATAAAGTTATAACTGTCAGTGTATAAAAGTTATAACTCTAGTGTATAAAGTTATACTGTAGTGTATAAAGCCATAATCAGAGTGTATGAAGTTATGTCTGTAGTGTATAAAGTTATACTGTAGTTTATAAAGTTATGCTGTAGTGTATAAAGTTATAACTGCAGCGTATAAAGCCATAATCTGTAGTGTATAAAGTTATACTGTAGTGTATGAAGTTATAATCTGTAGTGTATAAAGTTATAACTGTAGTTTATAAAGTTATAACTGTAGTTTATAAAGTTATGCTGTAGTGTATAAAGTTATACTGCAGCGCATAAAGCCATAATACTGTAGTGTATAAAGTTATAATCTGTAGTGTATGAAGTTATAACTGTAGTGTATAAAGCCATAACTGTAGTGTATAAAGCCATAACTGTAGTGTATGAAGTTATACTGTAGTGTATAAAGCCATAACTGTAGTGTATGAAGTTATACTGTAGTTTATAAAGTTATAATCTGTAGAGTATAAAGTTATACTGTAGTGTCCGAAGTTATACTGTAGTGTATAAAGTTATATATTGTAGTGTATGAAGTTATAACTGTAGTGTCCGAAGTTATAACTGTAGTGTATAAAGTTATAACTGTAGTGTATGAAGTTATACTGTAGTGTATAAAGTTATACTGTAGTGTATAAAGCCATACTCAGTAGTGTATGAAGTTATACTGTAGTGTATAAAGTTATACTGTAGTGTATAAAGTTATACTGTAGTGTATAAAGTTATACTGTAGTTTATAAAGTTATACTGTAGTGTATGAAGTTATACTGTAGTGTATGAAGTTATATTGTTGTGTATAAAGTTATACTGTAGTGTATGAAGTTATACTGTAGTTTATAAAGTTATACTGTAGAGTATAAAGTTATACTGTAGTGTCTGAAGTTATACTGTAGTGTATAAAGTTATACTGTAGTGTATGAAGTTATACTGTAGTGTATAAAGTTATACTGTAGTGTCTGAAGTTATACTGTTGTGTATAAAGTTATACTGTAGTGTATAAAGTTATACTGTAGTGTATGAAGTTATACTGTAGTGTATAAAGTTATACTGTTGTGTATGAAGTTATACTGTTGTGTATAAAGTTATACTGTAGTGTATGAAGTTATACTATAGTGTATAAAGTTATACTGTTGTGTATGAAGTTACTGATGTCCAGAAGAGAGCTGGAAGTGACGCTAGTCGTTTTGTAATTTTATCTAAAGATTAACCACTCAAAAGAGTCTTACATAGGGTATATATAGGAACAACAGTGATTAATCTACCCTTAAAAAGTCTAAATTATCTAGTGATAAAATAAAATGTTTATGTGATATTAATAAGACCGGATTACACTGAGATAATATGATATGGCTGTACAAATATACATGATATGGCTGAACAAATATACATGATATGGCTGAACAAATTCAAACACAAGGAAGAATAAACTCCAACATAAAACAAGTACTAGGAAAAGCTGTATGCTCTGTGGAAATAGTCAAGAATTTCATATCCAGAAAGTGTTTTCCAGCAGTTGATACTATAAGTAGGCACGTTCAAATAGAAAACAAGTACTAGGAAGAGCGGTATGCTCTGTGGAAATAGTCAAGAATTTCGTATCCAGAAAGTGTTTTCCAGCAGTTGATACTACAAGTAGGCACGTTCAAATAGAAAACAAGTACTAGGAAGAGCGGTATGCTCTGTGGAAATAGTCAAGAATTTCATATCCAGAAAGTGTTTTCCAGCAGTTGATACTACAAGTAGGCACGTTCAAATAGAAAACAAGTACCAGGAAGAGCGGTATGCTCTGTGGAAATAGTCAAGAATTTCGCATCCAGAAAGTGTTTTCCAGCAGTTGATACTACAAGTAGGCACGTTCAAATATAAAACAAGTACTAGGAAGAGCGGTATGCTCTGTGGAAATAGTCAAGAATTTCTGTATCCAGAAAGTGTTTTCCAGCAGTTGATACTACAAGCAGGCACGTTCAAATAGAAAACAAGTACTAGGAAGAGCGGTATGCTCTGTGGAAATAGTCAAGAATTTCGTATCCAGAAAGTGTTTTCCAGCAGTTGATACTACAAGTAGGCACGTTCAAATATAAAACAAGTACTAGGAAGAGCGGTATGCTCTGTGGAAATAGTCAAGAATTTCGTATCCAGAAAGTGTTTTCCAGCAGTTGATACTACAAGTAGTTCAAATAGAAAACAAGTACCAGGAAGAGCGGTATGCTCTGTGGAAATAGTCAAGAATTTCAGTATCCAGAAAGTGTTTTCCAGCAGTTGATACTACAAGTAGTTCAAATAGAAAACAAGTACTAGGAAGAGCGGTATGCTCTGTGGAAATAGTCAAGAATTTCGTATCCAGAAAGTGTTTTCCAGCAGTTGATACTACAAGTAGGCACGTTCAAATAGAAAACAAGTACTAGGAAGAGCGGTATGCTCTGTGGAAATAGTCAAGAATTTCATATCCAGAAAGTGTTTTCCAGCAGTTGGTACCACAAGTAGGCACGTTCAAATAGAAAACAAGTACTAGGAAGAGCGGTATGCTCTGTGGAAATAGTCAAGAATTCTAATCCAGAAAGTGTTTTCCAGCAGTTGATACTACAAGTAGGCACGTTCAAATAGAAAACAAGTACTAGGAAGAGCGGTATGCTCTGTGGAAATAGTCAAGAATTTCATATCCAGAAAGTGTTTTCCAGCAGTTGATACTACAAGTAGTTCAAATAGAAAACAAGTACTAGGAAGAGCGGTATGCTCTGTGGAAATAGTCAAGAATTTCAGTATCCAGAAAGTGTTTTCCAGCAGTTGGTACTACAAGTAGGCACGTTCAAATAGAAAACAAGTACTAGGAAGAGTGGTATGCTCTGTGGAAATAGTCAAGAATTTCTAATCCAGAAAGTGTTTTCCAGCAGTTGATACTACAAGTAGGCACGTTCAAATAGAAAACAAGTACTAGGAAGAGCGGTATGCTCTGTGGAAATAGTCAAGAATTTCTGCATCCAGAAAGTGTTTTCCAGCAGTTGATACTATAAGTAGGCACGTTCAAATAGAAAACAAGTACTAGGAAGAGCGGTATGCTCTGTGGAAATAGTCAAGAATTTCATATCCAGAAAGTGTTTTCCAGCAGTTGATACTACAAGTAGTTCAAATAGAAAACAAGTACTAGGAAGAGCGGTATGCTCTGTGGAAATAGTCAAGAATTTCGTATCCAGAAAGTGTTTTCCAGCAGTTGGTACTACAAGTAGGCACGTTCAAATAGAAAACAAGTACTAGGAAGAGCGGTATGCTCTGTGGAAATAGTCAAGAATTTCTAATCCAGAAAGTGTTTTCCAGCAGTTGATACTACAAGTAGGCACGTTCAAATAGAAAACAAGTACTAGGAAGAGCGGTATGCTCTGTGGAAATAGTCAAGAATTTCGTATCCAGAAAGTGTTTTCCAGCAGTTGATACCACAAGTAGGCACGTTCAAATATAAAACAAGTACTAGGAAGAGCGGTATGCTCTGTGGAAATAGTCAAGAATTTCGCATCCAGAAAGTGTTTTCCAGCAGTTGATACTACAAGTAGGCACGTTCAAATATAAAACAAGTACTAGGAAGAGCGGTATGCTCTGTGGAAATAGTCAAGAATTTCGTATCCAGAAAGTGTTTTCCAGCAGTTGATACTATAAGTAGGCACGTTCAAATAGAAAACAAGTACTAGGAAGAGCGGTATGCTCTGTGGAAATAGTCAAGAATTTCATATCCAGAAAGTGTTTTCCAGCAGTTGATACTACAAGTAGTTCAAATAGAAAACAAGTACTAGGAAGAGCGGTATGCTCTGTGGAAATAGTCAAGAATTTCGTATCCAGAAAGTGTTTTCCAGCAGTTGGTACTACAAGTAGGCACGTTCAAATAGAAAACAAGTACTAGGAAGAGCGGTATGCTCTGTGGAAATAGTCAAGAATTTCTAATCCAGAAAGTGTTTTCCAGCAGTTGATACCACAAGTAGGCACGTTCAAATAGAAAACAAGTACTAGGAAGAGCGGTATGCTCTGTGGAAATAGTCAAGAATTTCATATCCAGAAAGTGTTTTCCAGCAGTTGATACTACAAGTAGTTCAAATAGAAAACAAGTACTAGGAAGAGCGGTATGCTCTGTGGAAATAGTCAAGAATTTCGTATCCAGAAAGTGTTTTCCAGCAGTTGGTACTACAAGTAGGCACGTTCAAATAGAAAACAAGTACTAGGAAGAGCGGTATGCTCTGTGGAAATAGTCAAGAATTTTAATCCAGAAAGTGTTTTCCAGCAGTTGATACTACAAGTAGGCACGTTCAAATAGAAAACAAGTACTAGGAAGAGCGGTATGCTCTGTGGAAATAGTCAAGAATTTCTTGCATCCAGAAAGTGTTTTCCAGCAGTTGATACTACAAGTAGGCACGTTCAAATATAAAACAAGTACTAGGAAGAGCGGTATGCTCTGTGGAAATAGTCAAGAATTTCTAATCCAGAAAGTGTTTTCCAGCAGTTGATACTACAAGTAGGCACGTTCAAATAGAAAACAAGTACTAGGAAGAGCGGTATGCTCTGTGGAAATAGTCAAGAATTTCGTATCCAGAAAGTGTTTTCCAGCAGTTGATACTACAAGTAGGCACGTTCAAATATAAAACAAGTACTAGGAAGAGCGGTATGCTCTGTGGAAATAGTCAAGAATTTCGTATCCAGAAAGTGTTTTCCAGCAGTTGATACTACAAGTAGGCACGTTCAAATATAAAACAAGTACTAGGAAGAGCGGTATGCTCTGTGGAAATAGTCAAGAATTTCGTATCCAGAAAGTGTTTTCCAGCAGTTGATACTATAAGTAGGCACGTTCAAATAGAAAACAAGTACTAGGAAGAGCGGTATGCTCTGTGGAAATAGTCAAGAATTTCATATCCAGAAAGTGTTTTCCAGCAGTTAATACTACAAGTAGTTCAAATATAAAACAAGTACTAGGAAGAGCGGTATGCTCTGTGGAAATAGTCAAGAATTTCGTATCCAGAAAGTGTTTTCCAGCAGTTGATACTACAAGTAGGCACGTTCAAATATAAAACAAGTACTAGGAAGAGCGGTATGCTCTGTGGAAATAGTCAAGAATTTCTAATCCAGAAAGTGTTTTCCAGCAGTTGATACTACAAGTAGGCACGTTCAAATAGAAAACAAGTACTAGGAAGAGCGGTATGCTCTGTGGAAATAGTCAAGAATTTCGTATCCAGAAAGTGTTTTCCAGCAGTTGATACTACAAGTAGGCACGTTCAAATATAAAACAAGTACTAGGAAGAGCGGTATGCTCTGTGGAAATAGTCAAGAATTTCGTATCCAGAAAGTGTTTTCCAGCAGTTGATACTACAAGTAGGCACGTTCAAATATAAAACAAGTACTAGGAAGAGCGGTATGCTCTGTGGAAATAGTCAAGAATTTCTGTATCCAGAAAGTGTTTTCCAGCAGTTGATACTATAAGTAGGCACGTTCAAATAGAAAACAAGTACTAGGAAGAGCGGTATGCTCTGTGGAAATAGTCAAGAATTTCATATCCAGAAAGTGTTTTCCAGCAGTTAATACTACAAGTAGTTCAAATATAAAACAAGTACTAGGAAGAGCGGTATGCTCTGTGGAAATAGTCAAGAATTTCGTATCCAGAAAGTGTTTTCCAGCAGTTGATACTACAAGTAGGCACGTTCAAATAGAAAACAAGTACTAGGAAGAGCGGTATGCTCTGTGGAAATAGTCAAGAATTTCGTATCCAGAAAGTGTTTTCCAGCAGTTGATACTATAAGTAGGCACGTTCAAATAGAAAACAAGTACTAGGAAGAGCGGTATGCTCTGTGGAAATAGTCAAGAATTTCATATCCAGAAAGTGTTTTCCAGCAGTTGATACTACAAGTAGTTCAAATAGAAAACAAGTACTAGGAAGAGCGGTATGCTCTGTGGAAATAGTCAAGAATTTCGTATCCAGAAAGTGTTTTCCAGCAGTTGGTACTACAAGTAGGCACGTTCAAATAGAAAACAAGTACTAGGAAGAGCGGTATGCTCTGTGGAAATAGTCAAGAATTTCTAATCCAGAAAGTGTTTTCCAGCAGTTGATACTACAAGTAGGCACGTTCAAATAGAAAACAAGTACTAGGAAGAGCGGTATGCTCTGTGGAAATAGTCAAGAATTTCGTATCCAGAAAGTGTTTTCCAGCAGTTGATACTACAAGTAGGCACGTTCAAATATAAAACAAGTACTAGGAAGAGCGGTATGCTCTGTGGAAATAGTCAAGAATTTCGTATCCAGAAAGTGTTTTCCAGCAGTTGATACTACAAGTAGGCACGTTCAAATAGAAAACAAGTACTAGGAAGAGCGGTATGCTCTGTGGAAATAGTCAAGAATTTCTGCATCCAGAAAGTGTTTTCCAGGACTTGATACTACAAGTAGGCACGTTCAAATATAAAACAAGTACTAGGAAGAGCGGTATGCTCTGTGGAAATAGTCAAGAATTTCGTATCCAGAAAGTGTTTTCCAGGACTTGATACTACAAGTAGGCACGTTCAAATAGAAAACAAGTACTAGGAAGAGCGGTATGCTCTGTGGAAATAGTCAAGAATTTCTGCATCCAGAAAGTGTTTTCCAGCAGTTGGTACTACAAGTAGGCACGTTCAAATAGAAAACAAGTACTAGGAAGAGCGGTATGCTCTGTGGAAATAGTCAAGAATTTCTAATCCAGAAAGTGTTTTCCAGCAGTTGATACTACAAGTAGGCACGTTCAAATAGAAAACAAGTACTAGGAAGAGCGGTATGCTCTGTGTAAATAGTCAAGAATTTCATATCCAGAAAGTGTTTTCCAGCAGTTGATACTACAAGTAGGCACGTTCAAATAGAAAACAAGTACTAGGAAGAGCGGTATGCTCTGTGGAAATAGTCAAGAATTTCTGCATCCAGAAAGTGTTTTCCAGCAGTTGATACTACAAGTAGGCACGTTCAAATATAAAACAAGTACTAGGAAGAGCGGTATGCTCTGTGGAAATAGTCAAGAATTTCGTATCCAGAAAGTGTTTTCCAGCAGTTGATACTACAAGTAGGCACGTTCAAATAGAAAACAAGTACTAGGAAGAGCGGTATGCTCTGTGGAAATAGTCAAGAATTTCTGCATCCAGAAAGTGTTTTCCAGCAGTTGATACCACAAGTAGGCACGTTCAAATATAAAACAAGTACCAGGAAGAGCGGTATGCTCTGTGGAAATAGTCAAGAATTTCGTATCCAGAAAGTGTTTTCCAGCAGTTGATACTACAAGTAGTTCAAATAGAAAACAAGTACTAGGAAGAGCGGTATGCTCTGTGGAAATAGTCAAGAATTTCGTATCCAGAAAGTGTTTTCCAGCAGTTGATACTACAAGTAGTTCAAATAGAAAACAAGTACTAGGAAGAGCGGTATGCTCTGTGGAAATAGTCAAGAATTTCTGTATCCAGAAAGTGTTTTCCAGCAGTTGATACCACAAGTAGGCACGTTCAAATAGAAAACAAGTACTAGGAAGAGCGGTATGCTCTGTGGAAATAGTCAAGAATTTCTGCATCCAGAAAGTGTTTTCCAGCAGTTGGTACTACAAGTAGGCACGTTCAAATAGAAAACAAGTACTAGGAAGAGCGGTATGCTCTGTGGAAATAGTCAAGAATTTCTGTATCCAGAAAGTGTTTTCCAGCAGTTGATACTACAAGTAGGCACGTTCAAATAGAAAACAAGTACCAGGGAAGAGCGGTATGCTCTGTGGAAATAGTCAAGAATTTCATATCCAGAAAGTGTTTTCCAGCAGTTGATACCACAAGTAGTTCAAATAGAAAACAAGTACTAGGAAGAGCGGTATGCTCTGTGGAAATAGTCAAGAATTTCGTATCCAGAAAGTGTTTTCCAGCAGTTGGTACTACAAGTAGGCACGTTCAAATAGAAAACAAGTACTAGGAAGAGCGGTATGCTCTGTGGAAATAGTCAAGAATTTCTAATCCAGAAAGTGTTTTCCAGCAGTTGATACTACAAGTAGGCACGTTCAAATAGAAAACAAGTACTAGGAAGAGCGGTATGCTCTGTGGAAATAGTCAAGAATTTCGTATCCAGAAAGTGTTTTCCAGCAGTTGATACTACAAGTAGGCACGTTCAAATATAAAACAAGTACTAGGAAGAGCGGTATGCTCTGTGGAAATAGTCAAGAATTTCGTATCCAGAAAGTGTTTTCCAGCAGTTGATACTACAAGTAGGCACGTTCAAATATAAAACAAGTACTAGGAAGAGCGGTATGCTCTGTGGAAATAGTCAAGAATTTCGTATCCAGAAAGTGTTTTCCAGGACTTGATACTACAAGTAGGCACGTTCAAATATAAAACAAGTACTAGGAAGAGCGGTATGCTCTGTGGAAATAGTCAAGAATTTCGTATCCAGAAAGTGTTTTCCAGCAGTTGATACTACAAGTAGTTCAAATAGAAAACAAGTACTAGGAAGAGCGGTATGCTCTGTGGAAATAGTCAAGAATTTCGTATCCAGAAAGTGTTTTCCAGCAGTTGATACTACAAGTAGGCACGTTCAAATAGAAAACAAGTACTAGGAAGAGCGGTATGCTCTGTGGAAATAGTCAAGAATTTCGTATCCAGAAAGTGTTTTCCAGCAGTTGGTACTACAAGTAGGCACGTTCAAATAGAAAACAAGTACTAGGAAGAGCGGTATGCTCTGTGGAAATAGTCAAGAATTTCTAATCCAGAAAGTGTTTTCCAGCAGTTGATACTACAAGTAGGCACGTTCAAATAGAAAACAAGTACTAGGAAGAGCGGTATGCTCTGTGGAAATAGTCAAGAATTTCATATCCAGAAAGTGTTTTCCAGCACTTGATACCATAAGTAGGCACGTTCAAATAGAAAACAAGTTCTAGGAAGAGCGGTATGCTCTGTGGAAATAGTCAAGAATTTCATATCCAGAAAGTGTTTTCCAGCAGTTGATACTACAAGTAGGCACGTTCAAATAGAAAACAAGTACCAGGAAGAGCGGTATGCTCTGTGGAAATAGTCAAGAATTTCATATCCAGAAAGTGTTTTCCAGCAGTTGATACTACAAGTAGGCACGTTCAAATAGAAAACAAGTACCAGGGAAGAGCGGTATGCTCTGTGGAAATAGTCAAGAATTTCGTATCCAGAAAGTGTTTTCCAGCACTTGATACTATAAGTAGGCACGTTCAAATAGAAAACAAGTACTAGGAAGAGCGGTATGCTCTGTGGAAATAGTCAAGAATTTCGTATCCAGAAAGTGTTTTCCAGCACTTGATACTATAAGTAGGCACGTTCAAATAGAAAACAAGTACTAGGAAGAGCGGTATGCTCTGTGGAAATAGTCAAGAATTTCATATCCAGAAAGTGTTTTCCAGCAGTTGGTACTACAAGTAGGCACGTTCAAATAGAAAACAAGTACTAGGAAGAGCGGTATGCTCTGTGGAAATAGTCAAGAATTTCATATCCAGAAAGTGTTTTCCAGCAGTTGGTACCACAAGTAGGCACGTTCAAATAGAAAACAAGTACTAGGAAGAGCGGTATGCTCTGTGGAAATAGTCAAGAATTTCTGCATCCAGAAAGTGTTTTCCAGCAGTTGATACTACAAGTAGGCACGTTCAAATATAAAACAAGTACTAGGAAGAGCGGTATGCTCTGTGGAAATAGTCAAGAATTTCATATCCAGAAAGTGTTTTCCAGCACTTGATACTACAAGTAGGCACGTTCAAATAGAAAACAAGTACTAGGAAGAGCGGTATGCTCTGTGGAAATAGTGAAGAATTTCATATCCAGAAAGTGTTTTCCAGCAGTTGATACTACAAGTAGGCACGTTCAAATAGAAAACAAGTACTAGGAAGAGCGGTATGCTCTGTGGAAATAGTCAAGAATTTCATATCCAGAAAGTGTTTTCCAGCACTTGATACTACAAGTAGGCACGTTCAAATAGAAAACAAGTACTAGGAAGAGCGGTATGCTCTGTGGAAATAGTCAAGAATTTCATATCCAGAAAGTGTTTTCCAGCACTTGATACTACAAGTAGGCACGTTCAAATAGAAAACAAGTACCAGGAAGAGCGGTATGCTCTGTGGAAATAGTCAAGAATTTCATATCCAGAAAGTGTTTTCCAGCACTTGATACTACAAGTAGGCACGTTCAAATAGAAAACAAGTACTAGGAAGAGCGGTATGCTCTGTGGAAATAGTCAAGAATTTCATATCCAGAAAGTGTTTTCCAGCACTTGATACTACAAGTAGGCACGTTCAAATAGAAAACAAGTACTAGGAAGAGCGGTATGCTCTGTGGAAATAGTCAAGAATTTCATATCCAGAAAGTGTTTTCCAGCACTTGATACTATAAGTAGGCACGTTCAAATAGAAAACAAGTACTAGGAAGAGCGGTATGCTCTGTGGAAATAGTGAAGAATTTCATATCCAGAAAGTGTTTTCCAGCAGTTGATACTATAAGTAGGCACGTTCAAATAGAAAACAAGTACTAGGAAGAGCGGTATGCTCTGTGGAAATAGTCAAGAATTTCATATCCAGAAAGTGTTTTCCAGCACTTGATACTATAAGTAGGCACGTTCAAATAGAAAACAAGTACTAGGAAGAGCGGTATGCTCTGTGGAAATAGTCAAGAATTTCGTATCCAGAAAGTGTTTTCCAGCAGTTGATACTACAAGTAGGCACGTTCAAATATAAAACAAGTACTAGGAAGAGCGGTATGCTGTGTGGAAATAGTCAAGAATTTCATATCCAGAAAGTGTTTTCCAGCAGTTGATACTACAAGTAGGCACGTTCAAATAGAAAACAAGTACCAGGGAAGAGCGGTATGCTCTGTGGAAATAGTCAAGAATTTCATATCCAGAAAGTGTTTTCCAGCAGTTGATACTACAAGTAGGCACGTTCAAATAGAAAACAAGTACTAGGAAGAGCGGTATGCTCTGTGGAAATAGTCAAGAATTTCATATCCAGAAAGTGTTTTCCAGCAGTTGATACTACAAGTAGGCACGTTCAAATATAAAACAAGTACTAGGAAGAGCGGTATGCTCTGTGGAAATAGTCAAGAATTTCATATCCAGAAAGTGTTTTCCAGCAGTTGATAATACAAGTAGGCACGTTCAAATAGAAAACAAGTACTAGGAAGAGCGGTATGCTCTGTGGAAATAGTCAAGAATTTCATATCCAGAAAGTGTTTTCCAGCAGTTGATAATACAAGTAGGCACGTTCAAATAGAAAACAAGTACTAGGAAGAGCGGTATGCTCTGTGGAAATAGTCAAGAATTTCATATCCAGAAAGTGTTTTCCAGCAGTTGATACTACAAGTAGGCACGTTCAAATAGAAAACAAGTACTAGGAAGAGCGGTATGCTCTGTGGAAATAGTCAAGAATTTCATATCCAGAAAGTGTTTTCCAGCAGTTGATAATACAAGTAGGCACGTTCAAATAGAAAACAAGTACTAGGAAGAGCGGTATGCTCTGTGGAAATAGTCAAGAATTTCTGTATCCAGAAAGTGTTTTCCAGCAGTTGATACCACAAGTAGGCACGTTCAAATAGAAAACAAGTACCAGGAAGAGCGGTATGCTCTGTGGAAATAGTGAAGAATTTCGCATCCAGAAAGTGTTTTCCAGCAGTTGATACCACAAGTAGGCACGTTCAAATAGAAAACAAGTACTAGGAAGAGCGGTATGCTCTGTGGAAATAGTCAAGAATTTCATATCCAGAAAGTGTTTTCCAGCAGTTGATACTACAAGTAGGCACGTTCAAATAGAAAACAAGTACTAGGAAGAGCGGTATGCTCTGTGGAAATAGTCAAGAATTTCATATCCAGAAAGTGTTTTCCAGCAGTTGATACTACAAGTAGGCACGTTCAAATAGAAAACAAGTACTAGGAAGAGCGGTATGCTCTGTGGAAATAGTCAAGAATTTCATATCCAGAAAGTGTTTTCCAGCACTTGATACTACAAGTAGTTCAAATTCTTGATTCGATCACGTAACCTTTGAGTGTTCAGGAAATACGGTATTTGGATCCTTCCTCAAATGAAATGATTTGGCAGATGTGAAATTCTAACACCAATAATATTTTTTTAAAATCTTTGGACAGACGGTCTATAAAAAGTTGTCTTTTGCAAATTTTAGTTGTCGTAAAGGAACCCCGTCTAAATATTGATTCAATTCGTTTTTGCGTTTGTTTTCTCGAAAACTTACACTTTATCCAAGATCTCAAAAAAGGCGAATAAGGTGTGTTCGAAGTTCCTAATTCAATACAGAGTCACATGATAGACATCATGCAGCCTGATTGGTTCGTTACTAAACTCAAAGTTACACAATCGACTACACGTGCTCTGCTCACCACAAGTATCGAAATCCGATTTTTAACGTCTTAACCTCCTACAGGCTTAGCGTTGAACTGCTGGACAGCAGAAAGAAGACTACAGTATTGTGATCTGAATCAAAAGATAGTTTTATTGGATATACGAGTTAATATTAGCTCATGTCTTCACAAATATACAAGCTAGGGGTCCATAAGAATGAAACTATTAAACACTTTATTGCACGAACTTTGTTATTCTCCCTCTGTTCCATTTATTGTACTTTAGACAGCATAAACACATTCGTAACATTTATTCACAACTCCCCTTTAGTCTTATTATAATGGGCTTAACGTGTATATCAGTATCTATGTATGCAACCAAAACTCCTACGTCATTTGATAAATGGCACCATGAACAAATATTTATAAAAAGGTTCATATTTTGGTTATTCAAGATTCTGAGAATTAGAACAACAACTGCGATATGTGAAACAACCATTTTTTGTACAGCAAAATACATTTTTAAGTAAAACCAATATTCATCCCAACAAAAACAGGACTTCCACTAGGACTATGAATGGGGGTTTGATTATATCTTTACTTATGCAATTT
The DNA here is from genome assembly GCF_004210375.1 of Tachypleus tridentatus. Taxonomy (NCBI): domain Eukaryota; kingdom Metazoa; phylum Arthropoda; class Merostomata; order Xiphosura; family Limulidae; genus Tachypleus; species Tachypleus tridentatus. Next base: position 62,059,673 of record NC_134836.1, on the reverse strand, counting down.
TTAAATGTAACAAAAATTGGAACCTATAAAAGCCTATTATTTTTTAAATAAACATTACTATTTTTAATATATAAAAACTCTACAGTATGTATCAATAGAACTTGGGTACTTTATACATTGAATCATTTTGATTCGGTAAGTTAGATATGACTAAACACAGTCCGAACATTCCTCTTCCGCAGTACTTCTCAGAAAAAAATCCTTTCTTAGAAAATGTTCAATTTAATTTTTTTTTTTTCAGCGAGGTATGAATACTACAATTAGTAACTACTAACACAAACAGCCGCCGTTCCTACTAGTAGGGTTAAATTGTGTGAATTACAAATGAAAACAACAACAAAAACAATGTACCTCATTTTTTCCATTTTGTGACGTGTTTGATACATGTCAATACATATGCATATATATATTTGTTTGGTTTGTTTTGAATTTCGCGCAAAGCTACACGAGGGCTATCTGCGTTAGCCATCCCTAATTTAGTAGTGTAAAAGTAGAGGGAAGGCAGCTAGTCATCACCACCCACCGTCAACTTTTAGGCTACTCTTTTACCAAGGAATAGTGGGATTAACTGTCACATTATAACGCACCCACAGCTGAAGGGAGAAGCATGTTCGGTGCGACGGGGATTCGAATTCGCGACCCTCAGATGACTAGTTGAATACCTCAACCTACCTGGCTGTGCCAGGCCATTTTGATTTATAGATGTTTTTTTTAACTTGGTAATTTACGATAAAGAAATTTAAAGACCTCACGTTTTTTATATTATTTGCCCCTCCCCAAAGCTCTTGACAAGTTAACACTTATTTATTACTAATAAACATTTCCTAAGTTTGAAACAACGAATTATTTTGGTGAATGGTAAATTAGCGAAATTGTTTAAAAAGTGTTTAGTATTTGCTAAGTGAAATATACTTATCTATTTCTTTAATAAACTATGTGTGAAAATACCACTAACCTTTCGTAAAATATACATAAATATTAATATATATGTATTTTCTATTTCATGGCTACGTTTCAACTAAAATACGTATCGCTTACTATTAATATGGAAATATATATTTATGTTTTCTTACAGCAAGGCCACAGCGGGCTCTCTGTTGAGTCCACCGAAGGGAATCGAACCCCTTAATTATAGCTTTGTAAATCCGTAGACTTGCAGTTGTACCAGCGGGTGACCTTGTTGAAATTACTATTCTATTTCTTCAATGAAAGACGAACCCAAAAAGTTTATAAATAGTGATTTTTTCTAATTAAATATTTATTTGTTTCTACTGCTACTTGCTTTTTGAGAAGCTATGAAAAGCTAAGCAACATAAATCCCCCTCTTCCGCTACATGAATCAAAACCAGAACTTAAGCGTTGTAAATATGTAAACTTGCATCTATTCCTCTGAGAAGTACTTTTCTTTTTAATATTTACTGAAAATTATTTAACATTCTTTCCCAGTTATAGCTCCCCAAGTGTCACAGTGATATTGCTGTGGACTTATATTGCTAAAAACTGGCTTCGATACCCCTGGTGGGCAGAGAACAGATAGCTCATCGTGTACCTATGTGCTTAAAAACAAACAATCGTTTTTTATTTTGAGTGTGCATGTGCTTTCTTATTGCAATGCCACCTCGGACTGTTTGCTGTGTCTACCGAAGAGAATCGAACCCCTAATTTTACTGTTGTAAATCCGCATACTTACCGCTGTTCCAGCCGGGGACTTCATTTTATGATGTGTCTTATTTTACTTGTTTCCTTCCGTATACTTATTAATGTTCTCACTGTGAAAAAAATATGTATTTTTATGTATGAACTCCGTTAGTAACAGAGACAAATAATTTACTAATGTATACAGTGAAACCGTCAAATTATACACAAACAGAAAACACTGGTAGTGTTGTAGACAAGATAAAAACAAATGATCACAGGCGTCACCATATAAGTTAAAGCCAGTATTTCTACTTTTAAGATAGAGCCAAATGAAAGTTAGAATAAATGAAATGTTGTGTGTGTTTTTGATAGTAAAGCCATATCGAGCTACCTGTTGTGTCCACCGAAAGGAATCGAACCCCTGATTATAACGTTGTATATCCGTAGACTTATCGCTGTACCAGAGTGGGCATGCTATTAAGAAGATGATCTGAGGGAGTTAGTTGGAAAACCAAGGAAGAAATATGTGGAATTATATGTACAAAGTAGACATTCAGGGCATTAAACAGAAACTACATGAATGAATGACAGAAAAATCCAGAAAATAGAAATAAACAAAAAAGAAAACGTTCAAAAATGAAAACATCCAAAATTTATATAAAAGTGGTCCTAAATTTGAAGCAGAAAAACGGGACAATATGAAATATTTTACACTTTCTAAGTTCTTTATAATTACCTTCGTAACACCATCTAAAAAATAAACTGTGATGTATGTACCTTCCTAACGGCATCTAAAAAATGAACTGTGATGTATGTACCTTCCTAACACCATCTAAAAAATAAACTGTGATGTATGTACCTTCCTAACACCATCTGAAAAATAAACTGTGATGTATGTACCTTCCTAACACCATCTGAAAAATAAACTGTGATGTATGTACCTTTCTAACATCATCTGAAAAATAAACTGTGATGTATGTACCTTCCTAACACCATCTGAAAAATAAACTGTGATGTATGTACCTTCCTAACACTATCTGAAAAATAAACTGTGATGTATGTACCTTCCTAACACTATCTGAAAAATAAACTGTGATGTATGTGCCTTTCTAACACTATCTGAAAAATAAACTGTGATGTATGTACCTTCCTAACACCATCTGAAAAATAAACTGTGATGTATGTACCTTCCTAACACCATCTGAAAAATAAACTGTGATGTATGTACCTTCCTAACACTATCTGAAAAATAAACTGTGATGTATGTACCTTCCTAACACCATCTGAAAAATAAACTGTGATGTATGTACCTTTCTTACACTATCTGAAAAATACTGTGATGTATGTACCTTCCTAACACTATCTGCAAAATAAACTGTGATGTATGTACCTTCCTAACACCATCTGAAAAATAAAATGTGATGTATGTACCTTTCTTACACTATCTGAAAAATACTGTGATGTACCTTTCTAACACTATCTGAAAAATAAACTGTAATGTACCTTTCTAACACCATCTGAAAAATAAACTGTGATGTATGTACCTTCCTAACACTATCTGGAAAATAAACTGTGATGTATGTACCTTCCTAACACTATCTGAAAAATAAACTGTGATGTATGTACCTTCCTAACACCATCTGAAAAATAAACTGTGATGTATGTACCTTTCTTACACTATCTGAAAAATACTGTGATGTACCTTTCTAACACTATCTGAAAAATAAACTGTAATGTACCTTTCTAACACCATCTGAAAAATAAACTGTGATGTATGTACCTTCCTAACACTATCTGGAAAATAAACTGTGATGTATGTACCTTTCCTACACTATCTGAAAAATACTGTGATGTATGTACCTTCCTAACACCATCTGAAAAATAAACTGTGATGTATGTACCTTCCTAACACTATCTGAAAAATAAACTGTGATGTATGTACCTTCCTAACACTATCTGAAAAATAAACTGTGATGTATGTACCTTCCTAACACTATCTGAAAAATAAACTGTGATGTATGTACCTTCCTAACACTATCTGAAAAATAAACTGTGATGTATGTACCTTCCTAACACCATCTGAAAAATAAACTGTGATGTATGTACCTTTCTTACACTATCTGAAAAATACTGTGATGTACCTTTCTAACACTATCTGAAAAATAAACTGTAATGTACCTTTCTAACACCATCTGAAAAATAAACTGTGATGTATGTACCTTCCTAACACTATCTGGAAAATAAACTGTGATGTATGTACCTTCCTAACACTATCTGAAAAATAAACTGTGATGTATGTACCTTCCTAACACCATCTGAAAAATAAACTGTGATGTATGTACCTTTCTTACACTATCTGAAAAATACTGTGATGTACCTTTCTAACACTATCTGAAAAATAAACTGTAATGTACCTTTCTAACACTATCTGAAAAATAAACTGTGATGTATGTACCTTTCTAACACCATCTGAAAAATAAACTGTGATGTATTTACCTTCCTAACACCATCTGAAAAATAAACTGTGATGTATGTACCTTCCTAACACCATCTGAAAAATAAACTGTGATGTATGTACCTTCCTAACACCATCTGAAAAATAAACTGTGATGTATGTACCTTCCTAACACCATCTGAAAAATAAACTGTGATGTATGTACCTTCCTAACACTATCTGAAAATAAACTGTGATGTATGTACCTTCCTAACACTATCTGAAAAATAAACTGTGATGTATGTACCTTTCTAACACCATCTGAAAAATAAACTGTGATGTATGTACCTTTCTTACACTATCTGAAAAATACTGTGATGTACCTTTCTAACACTATCTGAAAAATAAACTGTAATGTACCTTTCTAACACCATCTGAAAATAAACTGTGATGTATGTACCTTCCTAACACTATCTGGAAAATAAACTGTGATGTATGTGCCTTTCTAACACCATCTGAAAAATAAACTGTGATGTATGTACCTTCCTAACACTATCTGAAAAATAAACTGTGATGTATGTACCTTCCTAACACTATCTGGAAAATAAACTGTGATGTATGTGCCTTCCTAACACTATCTGAAAAATAAACTGTGATGTATGTACCTTCCTAACACCATCTGAAAAATAAACTGTGATGTATGTACCTTTCTTACACTATCTGAAAAATACTGTGATATACCTTTCTAACACTATCTGAAAAATAAACTGTAATGTACCTTTCTAACACCATCTGAAAAATAAACTGTGATGTATGTACCTTTCTAACACCATCTGAAAAATAAACTGTGATGTATGTACCTTCCTAACACCATCTGAAAAATAAACTGTGATGTATGTACCTTTCTAACACCATCTGAAAAATAAACTGTGATGTATGTACCTTCCTAACACCATCTGAAAAATAAACTGTGATGTATGTACCTTTCTAACACCATCTGAAAAATAAACTGTGATGTATGTACCTTCCTAACACCATCTGAAAAATAAACTGTGATGTATGTACCTTCCTAACACTATCTGAAAAATAAACTGTGATGTATGTACCTTCCTAACACTATCTGAAAAATAAACTGTGATGTATGTACCTTCCTAACACTATCTGAAAAATAAACTGTGATGTATGTGCCTTTCTAACACTATCTGAAAAATAAACTGTGATGTATGTACCTTCCTAACACCATCTGAAAAATAAACTGTGATGTATGTACCTTCCTAACACCATCTGAAAAATAAACTGTGATGTATGTACCTTCCTAACACTATCTGAAAAATAAACTGTGATGTATGTACCTTCCTAACACCATCTGAAAAATAAACTGTGATGTATGTACCTTTCTAACACTATCTGAAAAATACTGTGATGTATGTACCTTCCTAACACTATCTGCAAAATAAACTGTGATGTATGTACCTTCCTAACACCATCTGAAAAATAAAATGTGATGTATGTACCTTTCTTACACTATCTGAAAAATAAACTGTAATGTACCTTTCTAACACCATCTGAAAAATAAACTGTGATGTATGTACCTTTCTAACACCATCTGAAAAATAAACTGTGATGTATGTACCTTCCTAACACCATCTGAAAAATAAACTGTGATGTATGTACCTTCCTAACACTATCTGAAAAATAAACTGTGATGTATGTACCTTCCTAACACTATCTGAAAAATAAACTGTGATGTATGTACCTTCCTAACACCATCTGAAAAATAAACTGTGATGTATGTACCTTTCTTACACTATCTGAAAAATACTGTGATGTACCTTTCTAACACTATCTGAAAAATAAACTGTAATGTACCTTTCTAACACCATCTGAAAAATAAACTGTGATGTATGTACCTTCCTAACACTATCTGGAAAATAAACTGTGATGTATGTACCTTCCTAACACCATCTGAAAAATAAACTGTGATGTATGTACCTTCCTAACACCATCTGAAAAATAAACTGTGATGTATGTACCTTTCTTACACTATCTGAAAAATACTGTGATGTATGTACCTTCCTAACACCATCTGAAAAATAAACTGTGATGTATGTACCTTCCTAACACCATCTGAAAAATAAACTGTGATGTATGTACCTTTCTTACACTATCTGAAAAATACTGTGATGTACCTTTCTAACACTATCTGAAAAAAAACTGTAATGTACCTTTTAACACCATCTGAAAAATAAACTGTGATGTATGTACCTTCCTAACACTATCTGGAAAATAAACTGTGATGTATGTACCTTCCTAACACTATCTGAAAAATAAACTGTGATGTATGTACCTTCCTAACACCATCTGAAAAATAAACTGTGATGTATGTACCTTTCTTACACTATCTGAAAAATACTGTGATGTACCTTTCTAACACTATCTGAAAAATAAACTGTAATGTACCTTTCTAACACTATCTGAAAAATAAACTGTGATGTATGTACCTTTCTAACACCATCTGAAAAATAAACTGTGATGTATGTACCTTCCTAACACCATCTGAAAAATAAACTGTGATGTATGTACCTTCCTAACACCATCTGAAAAATAAACTGTGATGTATGTACCTTCCTAACACCATCTGAAAAATAAACTGTGATGTATGTACCTTCCTAACACCATCTGAAAAATAAACTGTGATGTATGTACCTTCCTAACACTATCTGAAAAATAAACTGTGATGTATGTACCTTCCTAACACTATCTGAAAAATAAACTGTGATGTATGTACCTTTCTAACACCATCTGAAAAATAAACTGTGATGTATGTACCTTTCTTACACTATCTGAAAAATACTGTGATGTATCTTTCTAACACTATCTGAAAAATAAACTGTAATGTACCTTTCTAACACCATCTGAAAAATAAACTGTGATGTATGTACCTTCCTAACACTATCTGGAAAATAAACTGTGATGTATGTGCCTTTCTAACACCATCTGAAAAATAAACTGTGATGTATGTACCTTCCTAACACTATCTGAAAAATAAACTGTGATGTATGTACCTTCCTAACACTATCTGGAAAATAAACTGTGATGTATGTGCCTTCCTAACACTATCTGAAAAATAAACTGTGATGTATGTACCTTCCTAACACTATCTGAAAAATAAACTGTGATGTATGTACCTTCCTAACACTATCTGAAAAATAAACTGTGATGTATGTACCTTCCTAACACCATCTGAAAAATAAACTGTGATGTATGTACCTTTCTTACACTATCTGAAAAATACTGTGATATACCTTTCTAACACTATCTGAAAAATAAACTGTAATGTACCTTTCTAACACCATCTGAAAAATAAACTGTGATGTATGTACCTTTCTAACACCATCTGAAAAATAAACTGTGATGTATGTACCTTCCTAACACCATCTGAAAAATAAACTGTGATGTATGTACCTTCCTAACACTATCTGAAAAATAAACTGTGATGTATGTACCTTCCTAACACTATCTGAAAAATAAACTGTGATGTATGTACCTTCCTAACACTATCTGAAAAATAAACTGTGATGTATGTACCTTCCTAACACCATCTGAAAAATAAACTGTGATGTATGTACCTTTCTTACACTATCTGAAAAATACTGTGATGTACCTTTCTAACACTATCTGAAAAATAAACTGTAATGTACCTTTCTAACACCATCTGAAAAATAAACTGTGATGTATGTACCTTCCTAACACTATCTGGAAAATAAACTGTGATGTATGTGCCTTTCTAACACCATCTGAAAAATAAACTGTGATGTATGTACCTTTCTAACACCATCTGAAAAATAAACTGTGATGTATGTACCTTCCTAACACCATCTGAAAAATAAACTGTGATGTATGTACCTTCCTAACACTATCTGAAAAATAAACTGTGATGTATGTACCTTCCTAACACTATCTGAAAAATAAACTGTGATGTATGTACCTTTCTAACACTATCTAAAAAATAAACTGTGATGTATGTACCTTTCTTACACTATCTGAAAAATACTGTGATGTACCTTTCTAACACTATCTGAAAAATAAACTGTAATGTACCTTTCTAACACCATCTGAAAAATAAACTGTGATGTATGTACCTTCCTAACACTATCTGGAAAATAAACTGTGATGTATGTACCTTTCTAACACTATCTGAAAAATACTGTGATGTATGTACCTTCCTAACACCATCTGAAAAATAAACTGTGATGTATGTACCTTCCTAACACTATCTGAAAAATAAACTGTGATGTATGTACCTTCCTAACACTATCTGAAAAATAAACTGTGATGTATGTACCTTCCTAACACCATCTGAAAAATAAACTGTGATGTATGTACCTTTCTTACACTATCTGAAAAATACTGTGATGTACCTTTCTAACACTATCTGAAAAAAAACTGTAATGTACCTTTCTAACACCATCTGAAAAATAAACTGTGATGTATGTACCTTCCTAACACTATCTGGAAAATAAACTGTGATGTATGTACCTTCCTAACACTATCTGAAAAATAAACTGTGATGTATGTACCTTCCTAACACCATCTGAAAAATAAACTGTGATGTATGTACCTTTCTTACACTATCTGAAAAATACTGTGATGTACCTTTCTAACACTATCTGAAAAATAAACTGTAATGTACCTTTCTAACACTATCTGAAAAATAAACTGTGATGTATGTACCTTTCTAACACCATCTGAAAAATAAACTGTGATGTATTTACCTTCCTAACACCATCTGAAAAATAAACTGTGATGTATGTACCTTCCTAACACCATCTGAAAAATAAACTGTGATGTATGTACCTTCCTAACACCATCTGAAAAATAAACTGTGATGTATGTACCTTCCTAACACCATCTGAAAAATAAACTGTGATGTATGTACCTTCCTAACACTATCTGAAAATAAACTGTGATGTATGTGCCTTTCTAACACCATCTGAAAAATAAACTGTGATGTATGTACCTTCCTAACACCATCTGAAAAATAAACTGTGATGTATGTACCTTTCTAACACCATCTGAAAATAAACTGTGATGTATGTACCTTCCTAACACCATCTGAAAAATAAACTGTGATGTATGTACCTTTCTAACACTATCTGAAAAATACTGTGATATACCTTTCTAACACTATCTGAAAAATAAACTGTAATGTACCTTTCTAACACCATCTGAAAAATAAACTGTGATGTATGTACCTTTCTAACACCATCTGAAAATAAACTGTGATGTATGTACCTTCCTAACACCATCTGAAAAATAAACTGTGATGTATGTACCTTCCTAACACTATCTGAAAAATAAACTGTGATGTATGTACCTTCCTAACACTATCTGAAAATAAACTGTGATGTATGTACCTTCCTAACACTATCTGAAAAATAAACTGTGATGTATGTACCTTCCTAACACCATCTGAAAAATAAACTGTGATGTATGTACCTTTCTAACACTATCTGAAAAATACTGTGATGTACCTTTCTAACACTATCTGAAAAATAAACTGTAATGTACCTTTCTAACACCATCTGAAAATAAACTGTGATGTATGTACCTTCCTAACACTATCTGAAAATAAACTGTGATGTATGTGCCTTTCTAACACCATCTGAAAAATAAACTGTGATGTATGTGCCTTTCTAACACCATCTGAAAATAAACTGTGATGTATGTACCTTCCTAACACCATCTGAAAAATAAACTGTGATGTATGTACCTTCCTAACACTATCTGAAAATAAACTGTGATGTATGTACCTTCCTAACACTATCTGAAAAATAAACTGTGATGTATGTACCTTCCTAACACTATCTGAAAATAAACTGTGATGTATGTGCCTTTCTAACACCATCTGAAAAATAAACTGTGATGTATGTACCTTTCTAACACTATCTAAAAAATAAACTGTGATGTATGTACCTTTCTCACACTATCTGAAAAATACTGTGATATACTTTTCTAACACTATCTGAAAAATAAACTGTAATGTACCTTTCTAACACTATCTGAAAAATAAACTGTGATGTATGTACCTTTCTAACACTATCTGAAAAATAAACTGTAATGTACCTTTCTAACACAATCTGAAAAATAAATTGTGATGCACCTTTCTAACACTATCTGAAAAATAAACTGTGATGTATGTACCTTCCTAACACTATCTGAAAAATAAACTGTGATGTATGTACCTTCCTAACACTATCTGAAAAATAAACTGTGATGTATGTACCTTCCTAACACTATCTGAAAAATAAACTGTGATGTATGTACCTTCCTAACACTATCTGAAAAATAAACTGTGATGTATGTACCTTCCTAACACCATCTGAAAAATAAACTGTGATGTATGTACCTTTCTTACACTATCTGAAAAATACTGTGATGTACCTTTCTAACACTATCTGAAAAATAAACTGTAATGTACCTTTCTAACACCATCTGAAAAATAAACTGTGATGTATGTACCTTTCTAACACCATCTGAAAAATAAACTGTGATGTATGTACCTTCCTAACACTATCTGAAAAATAAACTGTGATGTATGTACCTTCCTAACACTATCTGAAAAATAAACTGTGATGTATGTACCTTCCTAACACTATCTGAAAAATAAACTGTGATGTATGTACCTTCCTAACACCATCTGAAAAATAAACTGTGATGTATGTACCTTTCTTACACTATCTGAAAAATACTGTGATGTACCTTTCTAACACTATCTGAAAAATAAACTGTAATGTACCTTTCTAACACCATCTGAAAAATAAACTGTGATGTATGTACCTTCCTAACACTATCTGGAAAATAAACTGTGATGTATGTGCCTTTCTAACACCATCTGAAAAATAAACTGTGATGTATGTACCTTTCTAACACCATCTGAAAAATAAACTGTGATGTATGTACCTTCCTAACACCATCTGAAAAATAAACTGTGATGTATGTACCTTCCTAACACTATCTGAAAATAAACTGTGATGTATGTACCTTCCTAACACTATCTGAAAAATAAACTGTGATGTATGTACCTTTCTAACACTATCTAAAAATAAACTGTGATGTATGTACCTTCTAACACTATCTGAAAATACTGTGATGTACCTTTCTAACACTATCTGAAAAATAAACTGTAATGTACCTTTCTAACACCATCTGAAAATAAACTGTGATGTATGTACCTTCCTAACACTATCTGGAAAATAAACTGTGATGTATGTACCTTTCTTACACTATCTGAAAAATACTGTGATGTATGTACCTTCCTAACACCATCTGAAAAATAAACTGTGATGTATGTACCTTCCTAACACTATCTGAAAAATAAACTGTGATGTATGTACCTTCCTAACACTATCTGAAAAATAAACTGTGATGTATGTACCTTCCTAACACCATCTGAAAAATAAACTGTGATGTATGTACCTTTCTTACACTATCTGAAAAATACTGTGATGTACCTTTCTAACACTATCTGAAAAAAAAACTGTAATGTACCTTTCTAACACCATCTGAAAAATAAACTGTGATGTATGTACCTTCCTAACACTATCTGGAAAATAAACTGTGATGTATGTACCTTCCTAACACTATCTGAAAAATAAACTGTGATGTATGTACCTTCCTAACACCATCTGAAAAATAAACTGTGATGTATGTACCTTTCTAACACTATCTGAAAAATACTGTGATGTACCTTTCTAACACTATCTGAAAAATAAACTGTAATGTACCTTTCTAACACTATCTGAAAAATAAACTGTGATGTATGTACCTTTCTAACACCATCTGAAAAATAAACTGTGATGTATTTACCTTCCTAACACCATCTGAAAAATAAACTGTGATGTATGTACCTTCCTAACACCATCTGAAAAATAAACTGTGATGTATGTACCTTCCTAACACCATCTGAAAAATAAACTGTGATGTATGTACCTTCCTAACACCATCTGAAAAATAAACTGTGATGTATGTACCTTCCTAACACTATCTGAAAAATAAACTGTGATGTATGTACCTTTCTAACACCATCTGAAAAATAAACTGTGATGTATGTACCTTCCTAACACCATCTGAAAAATAAACTGTGATGTATGTACCTTTCTAACACCATCTGAAAAATAAACTGTGATGTATGTACCTTCCTAACACTATCTGAAAATAAACTGTGATGTATGTACCTTCCTAACACTATCTGAAAAATAAACTGTGATGTATGTACCTTCCTAACACCATCTGAAAATAAACTGTGATGTATGTACCTTTCTTACACTATCTGAAAAATACTGTGATATACCTTTCTAACACTATCTGAAAAATAAACTGTAATGTACCTTTCTAACACCATCTGAAAAATAAACTGTGATGTATGTACCTTTCTAACACCATCTGAAAAATAAACTGTGATGTATGTACCTTCCTAACACCATCTGAAAAATAAACTGTGATGTATGTACCTTCCTAACACTATCTGAAAAATAAACTGTGATGTATGTACCTTCCTAACACTATCTGAAAAATAAACTGTGATGTATGTACCTTCCTAACACTATCTGAAAAATAAACTGTGATGTATGTACCTTCCTAACACCATCTGAAAAATAAACTGTGATGTATGTACCTTTCTAACACTATCTGAAAAATACTGTGATGTATGTTTCTAACACTATCTGAAAAATAAACTGTAATGTACCTTTCTAACACCATCTGAAAAATAAACTGTGATGTATGTACCTTCCTAACACTATCTGAAAAATAAACTGTGATGTATGTGCCTTCTAACACCATCTGAAAAATAAACTGTGATGTATGTACCTTTCTAACACCATCTGAAAAATAAACTGTGATGTATGTACCTTCCTAACACCATCTGAAAATAAACTGTGATGTATGTACCTTCCTAACACTATCTGAAAAATAAACTGTGATGTATGTACCTTCCTAACACTATCTGAAAAATAAACTGTGATGTATGTACCTTTCTAACACCATCTGAAAAATAAACTGTGATGTATGTACCTTTCTAACACTATCTGAAAAATAAACTGTGATGTATGTACCTTCTAACACTATCTGAAAAATAAACTGTGATGTATGTACCTTCCTAACACTATCTGAAAAATAAACTGTGATGTATGTACCTTCCTAACACTATCTGAAAAATAAACTGTGATGTATGTGCCTTTCTAACACCATCTGAAAAATAAACTGTGATGTATGTACCTTTCTAACACTATCTGAAAAATAAACTGTGATGTATGTACCTTTCTAACACTATCTGAAAAATACTGTGATATACCTTTCTAACACTATCTGAAAAATAAACTGTAATGTACCTTTCTAACACTATCTGAAAAATAAACTGTGATGTATGTACCTTTCTAACACTATCTGAAAAATAAACTGTAATGTACCTTTCTAACACAATCTGAAAAATAAACTGTGATGCACCTTTCTAACACTATCTGAAAAATAAACTGTGATGTATGTACCTTCCTAACACTATCTGAAAATAAACTGTGATGTATGTACCTTCCTAACACTATCTGAAAAATAAACTGTGATGTATGTACCTTCCTAACACTATCTGAAAAATAAACTGTGATGTATGTACCTTCCTAACACTATCTGAAAAATAAACTGTGATGTATGTACCTTCCTAACACCATCTGAAAAATAAACTGTGATGTATGTACCTTTCTAACACTATCTGAAAAATACTGTGATGTACCTTTCTAACACTATCTGAAAAATAAACTGTAATGTACCTTTCTAACACCATCTGAAAAATAAACTGTGATGTATGTACCTTTCTAACACCATCTGAAAAATAAACTGTGATGTATGTACCTTTCTAACACCATCTGAAAAATAAACTGTGATGTATGTACCTTCCTAACACCATCTGAAAATAAACTGTGATGTATGTACCTTCCTAACACTATCTGAAAAATAAACTGTGATGTATGTACCTTCCTAACACTATCTGAAAATAAACTGTGATGTATGTACCTTCCTAACACCATCTGAAAAATAAACTGTGATGTATGTACCTTTCTTACACTATCTGAAAAATACTGTGATGTACCTTTCTAACACTATCTGAAAAATAAACTGTAATGTACCTTTCTAACACCATCTGAAAAATAAACTGTGATGTATGTACCTTCCTAACACTATCTGAAAAATAAACTGTGATGTATGTACCTTCCTAACACTATCTGAAAAATAAACTGTGATGTATGTACCTTCCTAACACCATCTGAAAAATAAACTGTGATGTATGTACCTTTCTTACACTATCTGAAAAAATACTGTGATGTACCTTTCTAACACTATCTGAAAAATAAACTGTAATGTACCTTTCTAACACCATCTGAAAAATAAACTGTGATGTATGTACCTTCCTAACACTATCTGAAAATAAACTGTGATGTATGTACCTTTCTAACACTATCTGAAAATAAACTGTGATGTATGTACCTTCCTAACACCATCTGAAAATAAACTGTGATGTATGTACCTTCCTAACACTATCTGAAAAATAAACTGTGATGTATGTACCTTCCTAACACTATCTGAAAAATAAACTGTGATGTATGTACCTTCCTAACACCATCTGAAAAATAAACTGTGATGTATGTACCTTTCTAACACTATCTGAAAAATAAACTGTGATGTACCTTCTAACACTATCTGAAAAATAAACTGTAATGTACCTTTCTAACACCATCTGAAAAATAAACTGTGATGTATGTACCTTCCTAACACTATCTGAAAATAAACTGTGATGTATGTACCTTCCTAACACTATCTGAAAATAAACTGTGATGTATGTACCTTCCTAACACCATCTGAAAAATAAACTGTGATGTATGTACCTTTCTAACACTATCTGAAAAATAAACTGTGATGTACCTTTCTAACACTATCTGAAAAATAAACTGTAATGTACCTTTCTAACACTATCTGAAAAATAAACTGTGATGTATGTACCTTTCTAACACCATCTGAAAAATAAACTGTGATGTATTTACCTTCCTAACACCATCTGAAAAATAAACTGTGATGTATGTACCTTCCTAACACCATCTGAAAAATAAACTGTGATGTATGTACCTTCTAACACCATCTGAAAAATAAACTGTGATGTATGTACCTTCCTAACACCATCTGAAAAATAAACTGTGATGTATGTACCTTCCTAACACTATCTGAAAAATAAACTGTGATGTATGTACCTTCCTAACACTATCTGAAAAATAAACTGTGATGTATGTACCTTTCTAACACCATCTGAAAAATAAACTGTGATGTATGTACCTTTCTTACACTATCTGAAAAATACTGTGATGTACCTTTCTAACACTATCTGAAAAATAAACTGTAATGTACCTTTCTAACACCATCTGAAAAATAAACTGTGATGTATGTACCTTCCTAACACTATCTGGAAAATAAACTGTGATGTATGTACCTTTCTAACACCATCTGAAAAATAAACTGTGATGTATGTACCTTCCTAACACTATCTGAAAAAATAAACTGTGATGTATGTACCTTCCTAACACTATCTGAAAAATAAACTGTGATGTATGTGCCTTCCTAACACTATCTGAAAAATAAACTGTGATGTATGTACCTTCCTAACACTATCTGAAAAATAAACTGTGATGTATGTACCTTCCTAACACTATCTGAAAAATAAACTGTGATGTATGTACCTTCCTAACACCATCTGAAAAATAAACTGTGATGTATGTACCTTCTTACACTATCTGAAAAATACTGTGATATACCTTTCTAACACTATCTGAAAAATAAACTGTAATGTACCTTTCTAACACCATCTGAAAAATAAACTGTGATGTATGTACCTTTCTAACACCATCTGAAAAATAAACTGTGATGTATGTACCTTCCTAACACCATCTGAAAAATAAACTGTGATGTATGTACCTTCCTAACACTATCTGAAAAATAAACTGTGATGTATGTACCTTCCTAACACTATCTGAAAATAAACTGTGATGTATGTACCTTCCTAACACTATCTGAAAATAAACTGTGATGTATGTACCTTCCTAACACCATCTGAAAAATAAACTGTGATGTATGTACCTTCTAACACTATCTGAAAAAAAACTGTGATGTACCTTTCTAACACTATCTGAAAAATAAACTGTAATGTACCTTTCTAACACCATCTGAAAAATAAACTGTGATGTATGTACCTTCCTAACACTATCTGGAAAATAAACTGTGATGTATGTGCCTTTCTAACACCATCTGAAAAATAAACTGTGATGTATGTACCTTTCTAACACCATCTGAAAAATAAACTGTGATGTATGTACCTTCCTAACACCATCTGAAAAATAAACTGTGATGTATGTACCTTCCTAACACTATCTGAAAATAAACTGTGATGTATGTACCTTCCTAACACTATCTGAAAAATAAACTGTGATGTATGTACCTTCCTAACACTATCTGAAAAATAAACTGTGATGTATGTGCCTTTCTAACACCATCTGAAAAATAAACTGTGATGTATGTACCTTTCTAACACTATCTAAAAAATAAACTGTGATGTATGTACCTTTCTCACACTATCTGAAAAATACTGTGATATACTTTTCTAACACTATCTGAAAAATAAACTGTAATGTACCTTTCTAACACTATCTGAAAAATAAACTGTGATGTATGTACCTTTCTAACACTATCTGAAAAATAAACTGTAATGTACCTTTCTAACACCATCTGAAAAATAAATTGTGATGCACCTTTCTAACACTATCTGAAAAATAAACTGTGATGTATGTACCTTCCTAACACTATCTGAAAAATAAACTGTGATGTATGTACCTTCCTAACACTATCTGAAAAATAAACTGTGATGTATGTACCTTCCTAACACTATCTGAAAAATAAACTGTGATGTATGTACCTTCCTAACACTATCTGAAAAATAAACTGTGATGTATGTACCTTCCTAACACCATCTGAAAAATAAACTGTGATGTATGTACCTTTCTTACACTATCTGAAAAATACTGTGATGTACCCTTCTAACACTATCTGAAAATAAACTGTAATGTACCTTTCTAACACCATCTGAAAATAAACTGTGATGTATGTACCTTTCTAACACCATCTGAAAAATAAACTGTGATGTATGTACCTTCCTAACACCATCTGAAAAATAAACTGTGATGTATGTACCTTTCTAACACTATCTGAAAAATAAACTGTGATGTATGTACCTTTCTTACACTATCTGAAAAATACTGTGATATACCTTTCTAACACTATCTGAAAAATAAACTGTAATGTACCTTTCTAACACTATCTGAAAAATAAACTGTGATGTATGTACCTTTCTAACACTATCTGAAAAATAAACTGTGATGTATGTACCTTTGTTACACTATCTGAAAAATACTGTGATATACTTTTCTAACACTATCTGAAAAATAAACTGTAATGTACCTTCCTAACACCATCTGAAAAATAAACTGTGATGTATGTACCTTCCTAACACCATCTGAAAAATAAACTGTGATGTATGTACCTTCCTAACACCATCTGAAAAATAAACTGTGATGTATGTACCTTCCTAACACTATCTGAAAATAAACTGTGATGTATGTACCTTCCTAACACTATCTGAAAAATAAACTGTGATGTATGTACCTTCTAACACTATCTGAAAATAAACTGTGATGTATGTACCTTTCTTTATCTGAAAATAATGCTGTGATGTACCTTCTAACACCATCTGAAAAATAAACTGTGATGTATGTACCTTTCTTACACTATCTGAAAAATACTGTGATGTACCTTTCTAACACTATCTGAAAAATAAACTGTGATGTATGTACCTTTCTAACACCATCTGAAAAATAAACTGTGATGTATGTACCTTCCTAACACCATCTGAAAAATAAACTGTGATGTATGTACCTTTCTAACACTATCTGAAAAATAAACTGTGATGTATGTACCTTTCTTACACTATCTGAAAAATACTGTGATATACCTTTCTAACACTATCTGAAAAATAAACTGTAATGTACCTTTCTAACACTATCTGAAAATAAACTGTGATGTATGTACCTTTCTAACACTATCTGAAAAATAAACTGTGATGTATGTTACCTTTCTAACACAATCTGAAAAATAAACTGTGATGCACCTTTCTAACACTATCTGAAAAATAAACTGTGATGTATGTACCTTCCTAACACTATCTGAAAAATAAACTGTGATGTATGTACCTTCCTAACACTATCTGAAAATAAACTGTGATGTATGTACCTTCCTAACACTATCTGAAAAATAAACTGTGATGTATGTACCTTCCTAACACTATCTGAAAAATAAACTGTGATGTATGTACCTTCCTAACACCATCTGAAAAATAAACTGTGATGTATGTACCTTCCTAACACTATCTGAAAATAAACTGTGATGTATGTACCTTCCTAACACTATCTGAAAAATAAACTGTGATGTATGTACCTTCCTAACACTATCTGAAAAATAAACTGTGATGTATGTACCTTCCTAACACCATCTGAAAATAAACTGTGATGTATGTACCTTTCTAACACTATCTGAAAAATAAACTGTGATGTACCTTTCTAACACTATCTGAAAAATAAACTGTAATGTACCTTTCTAACACCATCTGAAAAATAAACTGTGATGTATGTACCTTCTAACACTATCTGGAAAATAAACTGTGATGTATGTGCCTTTCTAACACCATCTGAAAAATAAACTGTGATGTATGTACCTTTCTAACACCATCTGAAAAATAAACTGTGATGTATGTACCTTCCTAACACCATCTGAAAAATAAACTGTGATGTATGTACCTTCCTAACACTATCTGAAAAATAAACTGTGATGTATGTACCTTCCTAACACTATCTGAAAAATAAACTGTGATGTATGTGCCTTTCTAACACCATCTGAAAATAAACTGTGATGTATGTACCTTCCTAACACTATCTGAAAAATAAACTGTGATGTATGTACCTTCCTAACACTATCTGAAAATAAACTGTGATGTATGTACCTTTCTAACACTATCTGAAAAATAAACTGTGATGTATGTACCTTTCTAACACCATCTGAAAAATAAACTGTGATGTATGTACCTTCCTAACACTATCTGAAAAATAAACTGTGATGTATGTACCTTCCTAACACTATCTGAAAAATAAACTGTGATGTATGTGCCTTTCTAACACCATCTGAAAAATAAACTGTGATGTATGTACCTTTCTAACACTATCTAAAAAATAAACTGTGATGTATGTACCTTTCTTACACTATCTGAAAAATACTGTGATATACTTTTCTAACACTATCTGAAAAATAAACTGTAATGTACCTTTCTAACACTATCTGAAAAATAAACTGTGATGTATGTACCTTTCTAACACTATCTGAAAAATAAACTGTAATGTACCTTTCTAACACAATCTGAAAAATAAATTGTGATGCACCTTTCTAACACTATCTGAAAAATAAACTGTGATGTATGTACCTTCCTAACACTATCTGAAAATAAACTGTGATGTATGTACCTTTCTAACACCATCTGAAAAATAAACTGTGATGTATGTACCTTTCTAACACCATCTGAAAAATAAACTGTGATGTATGTACCTTCCTAACACTATCTGAAAAATAAACTGTGATGTATGTACCTTCCTAACACTATCTGAAAAATAAACTGTGATGTATGTACCTTCCTAACACTATCTGAAAAATAAACTGTGATGTATGTACCTTCCTAACACTATCTGAAAAATAAACTGTGATGTATGTACCTTCCTAACACCATCTGAAAAATAAACTGTGATGTATGTGCCTTTCTAACACCATCTGAAAAATAAACTGTGATGTATGTACCTTCCTAACACCATCTGAAAAATAAACTGTGATGTATGTACCTTTCTAACACTATCTGAAAAATAAACTGTGATGTATGTACCTTTCTAACACTATCTGAAAAATAAACTGTGATGTATGTACCTTTCTAACACTATCTGAAAAATAAACTGTGATGTATGTACCTTCCTAACACCATCTGAAAAATAAACTGTGATGTATGTACCTTTCTAACACTATCTGAAAAATAAACTGTGATGTATGTACCTTTCTAACACTATCTGAAAAATACTGTGATATATGTATTTCTAACACTATCTGAAAAATAAACTGTATGTACCTTTCTAACACTATCTGAAAAATAAACTGTGATGTATGTGCCTTTCTAACACCATCTGAAAATAAACTGTAATGTATGTGCCTTTCTAACACCATCTGAAAAATAAACTGTGATGCACCTTTCTAACACTATCTGAAAAATAAACTGTGATGTATGTACCTTCCTAACACTATCTGAAAAATAAACTGTGATGTATGTACCTTTCTAACACTATCTGAAAAATAAACTGTGATGTATGTACCTTCCTAACACTATCTGAAAAATAAACTGTGATGAACCTTTCTAACACTATCTGAAAAATAAAGTGTGATGTATGTACCTTCCTAACACCATCTGAAAAATAAACTGTGATGTATGTACCTTTCTAACACAATCTGAAAAATAAACTGTGATGTATGTACCTTTCTAACACTATCTGAAAAATAAACTGTGATGTATGTACCTTCCTAACACTATCTGAAAAATAAAGTGTGATGTACCTTTGTAACACTATCTGGAAAATAAAGTGTGATGTACCTTTCTAACACTATCTGAAAAATAAACTGTGATGAACCTTTCTAACACTATCTGAAAAATAAAGTGTGATGTACCTTTCTAACACTATCTGAAAAATAAACTTTGATGTATGTGTCTTTCTAACACTATCTGAAAAATAAAGTGTGATGTACCTTTCTAAGTTAAGCTTTGAAAGGAAAAAATAGCCGGTATTTTTACAGGTGTTACCCTAGAATTTAAAAGTAAGCCTTCAGAGATAAGCTTTATTTATTTATTTTGAATTTCGCGCAAAGCTACACGAGGGCTGCCCGCGCTAACCGTTCGTAATTTAGCTGTGAAAGACTAGAGAGAAGGCAGCTAGTCATCACCACCCACCGACAACACTTGGACTACTACTATTTGTACCAATGAATAGTGGGATTGGCTATTACATTATAATTAACCCACGAATGAAAGGGTCAGCATATTTGGTGGTATATGTGAATATTTTACTTTTTTCTGGATTATTGTTTTAAAATATATTCAAATAACCAGATATCCTCTGGTGAGTAATATTCGGTCTAAGAATACTAAAATCTGGAGTATTGATCTCCATAGTGGACAAATGATGACGACTCGTTGTGTGGCTTTGTTTATTTTTTAGTTCGTTGTTTTTAGTTCAAAGGTAAATATCATATCATAAATGTTCAAGTGTTTTCATACATGCTATTTTAATTTACATGTTATTCTCAGCGTTAACTGGTTCCACATAAGTAATAATAATATTTACAAAATATATACAGTTTAGCTCCTACTAAAATGTAAGAATTCTTCCTCTTCATCAGAGATCTTTCTTTCCATTTGTTTATTCTCTTTGGATATATCTTTATTATGCATCAACCAGAGGTTACAGTGCTGAGCTGTGGGTCCACTGTTTGAGCCCAGCACGAATCAAAATTCGTACTTTGAAGTACTCTGGGATTTATAAGATAAAAATTTAAGTATTATCCTTACATTGGCTTTGCAAGTGCTTTCCAATTTTGTTTGCAAGTGACACAAGCGAATAAGAGTGCTGACTTATGTTGATGGAGTGTATTTAAAAACCAGTAATATCACTTTGTTTGGTAGATCCCAAAAGATGATTAAAATTACTTTTTGGTTTGAGCAGTCTATTAACAAGCTGAATATTTTGGGATAAAACCTGTCACCGAACATGCTCATTGTTTTGCCTCGAAACCGTAATAACGTGAGGGTCAATTACACTCTCGTGTGAAAGAGTAGCGCCAGAGTTGGCGGTGTGTAATATTAATTAGGTGCATTCCCTATAATCGATCACTTTAGAGTTATGACGACTAGCGCAGATAGCCCTCGAATAACCTTGGGCGAACCTGAGTAAATCTAACTAATTTCATAAGTGGTTAGACACTCAACCCTAAATCTACAGATAACTAAAATAGCTTTGCCATAAAACAAAATAAATATAGTTTCCCTCAAAACTTTGTAGTGTACAGTTCTGACATTTTAAGTTCTCTAAATCAACTTACTCGGATATGTCTTTACTAATATATTGTAAATATAAATAGTTATGTTAAAACATATTATCCTATATTTTCTCATTTATTTACATTTGAAAGGATAACACGACTCTTTAGTTTATGAGAACGGTGATAACTGTTTCGAAGTACAATGAATTTTAACTAAACGTTGCCTACCTTGCCAGCAGAATGTTTTACCTGACATCAAGTTAAACGATCAGTAATAATTCTGTGATATTCAAAAGGCTTAGCAATACTCCCTTTGATGAAACTTTGTAGAATGGACGGCAACTGTCTGTTGAGGAGACACAATTGTAGAGGACGACGTTTCGAAAGTCTTCCACCTGAAGACGAAAGGCAGTTGCCGTCCACTCTACAAAGTTTCATCATGAAAACTCTGTCTAAACAGTCTATTAAAGAATGCTCCTTCACTTGACTTTTTTGAGAGGAGAAGTTCACCGATGCGATATCTATGTTATATACACAGCCGGACTCAAAACTTGACTTATAGACTTAACACTGAGCCGTCTCAAGCCACAAATGTTTTGTTTTCATTGCTTTATTATAAAGTGCAGTAAAGTTAGAATAATTCATTGATGTCCTTTATAACAACAATTAAGTACTCTTCTTCCAATTGTGAGCATTTTTCCTCACGATTTTCAGAAAAAGATGTGTTAAAAAAGCCTGAAGACATTTCATTAATTACTAGAAGGAAAAGTGCGTCTGACTTAATATCTTATAAAAGATTGTTTTAAAGTGAAACTGTAAGGTAATAGAATAGACAAATTGTTTATAAAACCCAATTGTGAAATAACAATTGGAATCAGCATTACTCTCTTCAAGGCTCGGCATGACCAGTGGTTAAGGCACTACACTCATAATATGAGGGTCGCAGGTTTGAATATTCTTTATACCAAACACATGCTCGCCCTTTCAGCCATTGAGGTGTTATAATGTTATGTTTAATCCCACTATTCGTTAGTAAAGAATAATCCAAGAGTTAGCGGTTGGTGGTGATGTTGTTAATTAAGCTCAAAGCTACACAATAGGCTATCTGTGCTCTGTCCACCACTGGTATCGAAACCCGGATTTTAGCGTTGAAAGTCTGCAGACATACCGCTGAGCCATTGGGGGGGGGAATGATTAGTTGCCTTCCTTCTAGTCTTTCATTGCTAGATTAAGGACGGCTAGCGCAAACAGCCCTCGTGTAACTTTGCGCGAAATTAAAAAAATAACAACAAGAAATATACTGCTAAATTAAAGAAGGCTAGCGTAGATAGCCCTCCAGTAGCTTTGCGCGAAATTTAAAACAAACCAAACCAAAACTGTTCTGCAGTTCGTGGTACAGGTAGTCGTAAAACTAGAAGTCATTATTCAGTAATTAACGTGAGAAAAGAGATCGGAGCCTGTATTTTCCTTAATCGCTATATACTAAACGTTTCCTTGAAAGTAAAAGCTTGCGCCTGCGACTCTGGTTTCCAATCACGTAACGTTAAACGAAAAAAAAAACAATTATAGAAATTATATTTCATTACATGTAAGTTAAACTAAACTTTAATAGTGAGAGTTTTGTTTTCGTATAAGCACCATTAAGTTTCATTAGATTATATAATTTCAAAAACAAATTACTATAAAGAATTACATAAGTTCATATGTTTAGTAATTAGATACGTCATGAAAACAATAATGAAATTTATTTCACCTACGAATAAGTTAATCGCAATAAAATTGTTTGTTTGGAATTTCGCGCAAAGCTACTCGAGGGCTATCTGCCCCTAGCCGTTCTTAATTTAACAGTGTAAGGCTAGAGGTAATCATCACCACCCACCTCTTAGGCTACTCTTTCACCAACGAATAGTAGAATTAACTGTAAGATTATAACGCCGCAAAGCCTAAAAGAGCGAGGATGTTTGGTACGATCGGGATTCAAACCCGCAACTCTCGGATTATGAGTCGAACATCTTAACACGCTTGGCTATGTCGGGTCTCGTAATAACATTCTATCAAGACTAACATACAGTACCTGGTATTATATTAATAAAAATTATCTAGTTTTTCTGTATAAAGAAACGTTTATAAAAATTTTAATACCCATACCAGCTGTCTTTAAATTACATTTTTGCTTAAAATGGGTTTCTCATCATCACGAGATTTTATAAAAGTAGCTTAGGTCGTTTATGCACACGTGTTACATGCTGCCATCTGGCGTTAATATTTTAATAACTGTTTGAATACCCATACCAGCTGTCTTTAGAATACATTTTTACTTCAAGTGGGTTTCTCGTCATCAAAAATTTTTAACGGAATCTTCTCTTCGTAAATGAACATATTTCAAGTTGTACATACATGAATTAATGAGCTGGAACATTTCCATCAGTTCTAAATTTTAAAAAATATATATCGTTTTAAAAAGGTTCAGTGATGTTACATTTGTTTATTTCATTCTCTTCAACAAACAACTAAGGATTCAACGAGAGTTGAATTCCGACCTTTAGCATTAAAATCCATCAAGACAATTGACAATCCATCAAGACAATTGGCAAAGCATCAAGACAATTGACAAAGCATCAAGGCAATTGACAAACCATCAAAACAATTGACAATCCATCAAAACAATTGACAAAGCATCAAGGCAATTGACAAACCATCAAAACAATTGACAATTCATCAAGACAATTGACAAACCATCAAGACAATTGAGGACACGCGGGGAGCGATATTTAATTTTCATATGCTGTTGAAATCAGATACAGTTGACTGTTTAGAATGAACAATTAAAGCTGTAAATGAATCGTGGAAATGTTTATTTCCATTGAAATTGTTTTACAAAAAATTGAAAATATTTCTATAATTATGACAACAAAATATATATGAATTTTAATTACCCAGTTCTAGAATAATGGGGTATATTAATTAAGTAACAAAATTATAAAAATTGTAATATGGAAAAACTAAAATAATATCAATCATTCTTGGGACGTAATTGTTTTCCTTTACATAATTCATTTATATATATATATGCAGGGTGTTTGGATCATAGAGAAACTAGATATTATATTCTTGAAGTTAAACAAACATTTCTAATGACACTTATACGCATTTCAGGAAAAGATAACTTGATGATACAGTGTACTAATAATTGAAATGTGCCAGCCTGTTATTGACATGCAGTATGAATAATAAATAAATAAAGAATAATTTGTGTATTTTTCCCTATGGGCCAGGCTTTTGGGACACTGTATAATAAAATATATTCTAAATTCTAAGACCTACAGGAAATTTGCAGCCAATGACATTTTAATACAAAAAATTGTTTATTTTTGTTTTATTGTGTTTTTTTTTAATTTCGCGCAAAGCTACACGATGGTTATCTGTGCTAGCCGTCCCTAATTCAGAAGGTAAGGCTAGAGGAAAGGCAGCTAGTCATCACCATTCACCGCCAATTCTTGGGTTACTCTTTTACCAACGAATAGTGGGATTGACGTTACATTATAACGCCCCCACGGCTATAAGGACGAACATGTTTGGCGCAACGGGAATGCGAACCCGCGACCCTCAGATTACGAGACGCATGCCTTAACACGCTTGGCCATGCCGGGCCGATTAGAGGATGGCAGCTAGTCATCACCACCCACCGCCAACTTTTGTCTCTTTTACCAACGAATAGTGGGATTGACGTTACATTATAACGCCACCACGGCTGAAAGGGCGAGCATGTTTGGTGTGACGGGGTTACTCAAATTAAGTTTAAGGGAAGAATCGTCCAGTTAATGATATAATTATCTATTTACTGATATCCGATGATCCACCAATAAACGTTAAGGAAAAACATATCCAGTTAGTGATATAATTTGCTAATTGTTGGTCTCCAATGGCTCGCCAATAAACGTTAAGGAAAGATTCATCCAGTTATTGATATAATTAGCTTGTTGCTGATCTGCAATGATTTTCACACAGTACTGTCTGGTCTTTCACTTTACGTCCTCCACTGGGACAGCGGTAAGTCTAGGAATCTACAACGCTAAAATCAGGGGTTCAGTTACCCTTGGTGGACACAGCAGATAGCCCGATGTGGCTTTGCTATAAGAAACACACTTTACAAGAGGTGTGCAGCAAGTAGCCATGTATTTACGGACAGCCCTGCTAAAGGTCCATGATTGTGTCCTCTCTAGAAAAAATAAAACAAAAACGCTTTACAATTTGAAGCTGCGTGTGTGTTATAATGAGATGGGATTGACCATCACATTATAACGCCCTTATGAATAAAAGGGCGAGTTTGGTGTGACGGGGATTCGAACCCGCGACCCTCTACAAAGAATTCAAAATACTTTCAACAAAATATTCATGATATTATTAAAATATTAAAAATTACCGCAACACTAGTTATTTGTAGACATAAACAACTTTCATATTTCCTTAGGATATCAAAAACAATGATAATACATAAAACATTTAATAAGTATAGTAAATAAAATTCAGTTGGCGTGGTACTTTCTCAAGAAGATTATCAGTTTAGGTAAACAAAGTTAAGAGGTATAGATATAAGTTCCTTCGTTTCATTTTATTGTATATACTTGATTCTGTTACATGAAATCCAATTCAAAGTATCCTGTTTCAGTTTATTTTAACAGTTTCTGGTGTTAATGTTTCACTAATTACGAATCCCAAAATTGTTTGAGGAAAGAACTG
>NC_134836.1:61971454-62032097 GCF_004210375.1 Tachypleus tridentatus | reverse complement strand
CTCGTCTTTTGTTTCCATGTTACTGTTCTACTATAAGTGTATGATAGAAATGTCTAACCAACAGGAGTTGAAGTAATTTCCTCGTCTTTTGTTTCCATGTTACTGTTCTACTATAAGTGTATGATAGAAATGTCTAAACAACAGGAGTTGAAGTAATTTCCTCGTCTTTTGTTTCCATGTTACTGTTCTACTATAAGTGTATGATAGAAATGTCTAAACAACAGGAGTTGAAGTAATTTCCTCGTCTTTTGTTTCCATGTTACTGTTCTACTATAAGTGTATGATAGAAATGTCTAAACAACAAGAGTTGAAGTAATTTCCTCGTCTTTTGTTTCCATGTTACTGTTCTACTATAAGTGTATGATAGAAATGTCTAACCAACAGGAGTTGAAGTAATTTCCTCGTCTTTTGTTTCCATGTTACTGTTCTACTATAAGTGTATGATAGAAATGTCTAACCAACAGGAGTTGAAGTAATTTCCTCGTCTTTTGTTTCCATGTTACTGTTCTACTATAAGTGTATGATAGAAATGTCTAAACAACAGGGTTGAAGTAATTTCCTCGTCTTTTGTTTCCATGTTACTGTTCTACTATAAGTGTATGATAGAAATGTCTAAACAACAGGAGTTGAAGTAATTTCCTCGTCTTTTGTTTCCATGTTACTGTTCTACTATAAGTGTATGATAGAAATGTCTAAACAACAGGAGTTGAAGTAATTTCCTCGTCTTTTGTTTCCATGTTACTGTTCTACTATAAGTGTATGATAGAAATGTCTAAACAACAGGAGTTGAAGTAATTTCCTCGTCTTTTGTTTCCATGTTACTGTTCTACTATAAGTGTATGATAGAAATGTCTAAACAACAGGAGTTGAAGTAATTTCCTCGTCTTTTGTTTCCATGTTACTGTTCTACTATAAGTGTATGATAGAAATGTCTAAACAACAGGGTTGAAGTAATTTCCTCGTCTTTTGTTTCCATGTTACTGTTCTACTATAAGTGTATGATAGAAATGTCTAAACAACAGGAGTTGAAGTAATTTCCTCGTCTTTTGTTTCCATGTTACTGTTCTACTATAAGTGTATGATAGAAATGTCTAAACAACAGGAGTTGAAGTAATTTCCTCGTCTTTTGTTTCCATGTTACTGTTCTACTATAAGTGTATGATAGAAATGTCTAAACAACAGGAGTTGAAGTAATTTCCTCGTCTTTTGTTTCCATGTTACTGTTCTACTATAAGTGTATGATAGAAATGTCTAAACAACAGGAGTTGAAGTAATTTCCTCGTCTTTTGTTTCCATGTTACTGTTCTACTATAAGTGTATGATAGAAATGTCTAAACAACAGGAGTTGAAGTAATTTCCTCGTCTTTTGTTTCCATGTTACTGTTCTACTATAAGTGTATGATAGAAATGTCTAAACAACAGGAGTTGAAGTAATTTCCTCGTCTTTTGTTTCCATGTTACTGTTCTACTATAAGTGTATGATAGAAATGTCTAAACAACAGGAGTTGAAGTAATTTCCTCGTCTTTTGTTTCCATGTTACTGTTCTACTATAAGTGTATGATAGAAATGTCTAAACAACAGGAGTTGAAGTAATTTCCTCGTCTTTTGTTTCCATGTTACTGTTCTACTATAAGTGTATGATAGAAATGTCTAAACAACAGGAGTTGAAGTAATTTCCTCGTCTTTTGTTTCCATGTTACTGTTCTACTATAAGTGTATGATAGAAATGTCTAAACAACAGGAGTTGAAGTAATTTCCTCGTCTTTTGTTTCCATGTTACTGTTCTACTATAAGTGTATGATAGAAATGTCTAAACAACAGGAGTTGAAGTAATTTCCTCGTCTTTTGTTTCCATGTTACTGTTCTACTATAAGTGTATGATAGAAATGTCTAAACAACAGGAGTTGAAGTAATTTCCTCGTCTTTTGTTTCCATGTTACTGTTCTACTATAAGTGTATGATAGAAATGTCTAAACAACAGGAGTTGAAGTAATTTCCTCGTCTTTTGTTTCCATGTTACTGTTCTACTATAAGTGTATGATAGAAATGTCTAACCAACAGGAGTTGAAGTAATTTCCTCGTCTTTTGTTTCCATGTTACTGTTCTACTATAAGTGTATGATAGAAATGTCTAAACAACAGGAGTTGAAGTAATTTCCTCGTCTTTTGTTTCCATGTTACTGTTCTACTATAAGTGTATGATAGAAATGTCTAAACAACAGGAGTTGAAGTAATTTCCTCGTCTTTTGTTTCCATGTTACTGTTCTACTATAAGTGTATGATAGAAATGTCTAAACAACAGGAGTTGAAGTAATTTCCTCGTCTTTTGTTTCCATGTTACTGTTCTACTATAAGTGTATGATAGAAATGTCTAAACAACAGGAGTTGAAGTAATTTCCTCGTCTTTTGTTTCCATGTTACTGTTCTACTATAAGTGTATGATAGAAATGTCTAAACAACAGGAGTTGAAGTAATTTCCTCGTCTTTTGTTTCCATGTTACTGTTCTACTATAAGTGTATGATAGAAATGTCTAAACAACAGGAGTTGAAGTAATTTCCTCGTCTTTTGTTTCCATGTTACTGTTCTACTATAAGTGTATGATAGAAATGTCTAAACAACAGGAGTTGAAGTAATTTCCTCGTCTTTTGTTTCCATGTTACTGTTCTACTATAAGTGTATGATAGAAATGTCTAAACAACAGGAGTTGAAGTAATTTCCTCGTCTTTTGTTTCCATGTTACTGTTCTACTATAAGTGTATGATAGAAATGTCTAAACAACAGGAGTTGAAGTAATTTCCTCGTCTTTTGTTTCCATGTTACTGTTCTACTATAAGTGTATGATAGAAATGTCTAAACAACAGGAGTTGAAGTAATTTCCTCGTCTTTTGTTTCCATGTTACTGTTCTACTATAAGTGTATGATAGAAATGTCTAAACAACAGGAGTTGAAGTAATTTCCTCGTCTTTTGTTTCCATGTTACTGTTCTACTATAAGTGTATGATAGAAATGTCTAAACAACAGGAGTTGAAGTAATTTCCTCGTCTTTTGTTTCCATGTTACTGTTCTACTATAAGTGTATGATAGAAATGTCTAAACAACAGGAGTTGAAGTAATTTCCTCGTCTTTTGTTTCCATGTTACTGTTCTACTATAAGTGTATGATAGAAATGTCTAAACAACAGGAGTTGAAGTAATTTCCTCGTCTTTTGTTTCCATGTTACTGTTCTACTATAAGTGTATGATAGAAATGTCTAAACAACAGGAGTTGAAGTAATTTCCTCGTCTTTTGTTTCCATGTTACTGTTCTACTATAAGTGTATGATAGAAATGTCTAAACAACAGGAGTTGAAGTAATTTCCTCGTCTTTTGTTTCCATGTTACTGTTCTACTATAAGTGTATGATAGAAATGTCTAAACAACAGGAGTTGAAGTAATTTCCTCGTCTTTTGTTTCCATGTTACTGTTCTACTATAAGTGTATGATAGAAATGTCTAAACAACAGGAGTTGAAGTAATTTCCTCGTCTTTTGTTTCCATGTTACTGTTCTACTATAAGTGTATGATAGAAATGTCTAAACAACAGGAGTTGAAGTAATTTCCTCGTCTTTTGTTTCCATGTTACTGTTCTACTATAAGTGTATGATAGAAATGTCTAAACAACAGGAGTTGAAGTAATTTCCTCGTCTTTTGTTTCCATGTTACTGTTCTACTATAAGTGTATGATAGAAATGTCTAAACAACAGGAGTTGAAGTAATTTCCTCGTCTTTTGTTTCCATGTTACTGTTCTACTATAAGTGTATGATAGAAATGTCTAAACAACAGGAGTTGAAGTAATTTCCTCGTCTTTTGTTTCCATGTTACTGTTCTACTATAAGTGTATGATAGAAATGTCTAAACAACAGGAGTTGAAGTAATTTCCTCGTCTTTTGTTTCCATGTTACTGTTCTACTATAAGTGTATGATAGAAATGTCTAAACAACAGGAGTTGAAGTAATTTCCTCGTCTTTTGTTTCCATGTTACTGTTCTACTATAAGTGTATGATAGAAATGTCTAAACAACAGGAGTTGAAGTAATTTCCTCGTCTTTTGTTTCCATGTTACTGTTCTACTATAAGTGTATGATAGAAATGTCTAAACAACAGGAGTTGAAGTAATTTCCTCGTCTTTTGTTTCCATGTTACTGTTCTACTATAAGTGTATGATAGAAATGTCTAAACAACAGGAGTTGAAGTAATTTCCTCGTCTTTTGTTTCCATGTTACTGTTCTACTATAAGTGTATGATAGAAATGTCTAAACAACAGGAGTTGAAGTAATTTCCTCGTCTTTTGTTTCCATGTTACTGTTCTACTATAAGTGTATGATAGAAATGTCTAAACAACAGGAGTTGAAGTAATTTCCTCGTCTTTTGTTTCCATGTTACTGTTCTACTATAAGTGTATGATAGAAATGTCTAAACAACAGGAGTTGAAGTAATTTCCTCGTCTTTTGTTTCCATGTTACTGTTCTACTATAAGTGTATGATAGAAATGTCTAACCAACAGGAGTTGAAGTAATTTCCTCGTCTTTTGTTTCCATGTTACTGTTCTACTATAAGTGTATGATAGAAATGTCTAAACAACAGGAGTTGAAGTAATTTCCTCGTCTTTTGTTTCCATGTTACTGTTCTACTATAAGTGTATGATAGAAATGTCTAAACAACAGGAGTTGAAGTAATTTCCTCGTCTTTTGTTTCCATGTTACTGTTCTACTATAAGTGTATGATAGAAATGTCTAAACAACAGGAGTTGAAGTAATTTCCTCGTCTTTTGTTTCCATGTTACTGTTCTACTATAAGTGTATGATAGAAATGTCTAAACAACAAGAGTTGAAGTAATTTCCTCGTCTTTTGTTTCCATGTTACTGTTCTACTATAAGTGTATGATAGAAATGTCTAAACAACAGGAGTTGAAGTAATTTCCTCGTCTTTTGTTTCCATGTTACTGTTCTACTATAAGTGTATGATAGAAATGTCTAAACAACAGGAGTTGAAGTAATTTCCTCGTCTTTTGTTTCCATGTTACTGTTCTACTATAAGTGTATGATAGAAATGTCTAAACAACAGGAGTTGAAGTAATTTCCTCGTCTTTTGTTTCCATGTTACTGTTCTACTATAAGTGTATGATAGAAATGTCTAACCAACAGGAGTTGAAGTAATTTCCTCGTCTTTTGTTTCCATGTTACTGTTCTACTATAAGTGTATGATAGAAATGTCTAAACAACAGGAGTTGAAGTAATTTCCTCGTCTTTTGTTTCCATGTTACTGTTCTACTATAAGTGTATGATAGAAATGTCTAAACAACAGGAGTTGAAGTAATTTCCTCGTCTTTTGTTTCCATGTTACTGTTCTACTATAAGTGTATGATAGAAATGTCTAAACAACAGGAGTTGAAGTAATTTCCTCGTCTTTTGTTTCCATGTTACTGTTCTACTATAAGTGTATGATAGAAATGTCTAAACAACAGGAGTTGAAGTAATTTCCTCGTCTTTTGTTTCCATGTTACTGTTCTACTATAAGTGTATGATAGAAATGTCTAAACAACAGGAGTTGAAGTAATTTCCTCGTCTTTTGTTTCCATGTTACTGTTCTACTATAAGTGTATGATAGAAATGTCTAAACAACAGGAGTTGAAGTAATTTCCTCGTCTTTTGTTTCCATGTTACTGTTCTACTATAAGTGTATGATAGAAATGTCTAACCAACAGGAGTTGAAGTAATTTCCTCGTCTTTTGTTTCCATGTTACTGTTCTACTATAAGTGTATGATAGAAATGTCTAAACAACAGGAGTTGAAGTAATTTCCTCGTCTTTTGTTTCCATGTTACTGTTCTACTATAAGTGTATGATAGAAATGTCTAAACAACAGGAGTTGAAGTAATTTCCTCGTCTTTTGTTTCCATGTTACTGTTCTACTATAAGTGTATGATAGAAATGTCTAAACAACAGGAGTTGAAGTAATTTCCTCGTCTTTTGTTTCCATGTTACTGTTCTACTATAAGTGTATGATAGAAATGTCTAACCAACAGGAGTTGAAGTAATTTCCTCGTCTTTTGTTTCCATGTTACTGTTCTACTATAAGTGTATGATAGAAATGTCTAAACAACAGGAGTTGAAGTAATTTCCTCGTCTTTTGTTTCCATGTTACTGTTCTACTATAAGTGTATGATAGAAATGTCTAAACAACAGGAGTTGAAGTAATTTCCTCGTCTTTTGTTTCCATGTTACTGTTCTACTATAAGTGTATGATAGAAATGTCTAAACAACAGGAGTTGAAGTAATTTCCTCGTCTTTTGTTTCCATGTTACTGTTCTACTATAAGTGTATGATAGAAATGTCTAAACAACAGGAGTTGAAGTAATTTCCTCGTCTTTTGTTTCCATGTTACTGTTCTACTATAAGTGTATGATAGAAATGTCTAAACAACAGGAGTTGAAGTAATTTCCTCGTCTTTTGTTTCCATGTTACTGTTCTACTATAAGTGTATGATAGAAATGTCTAAACAACAGGAGTTGAAGTAATTTCCTCGTCTTTTGTTTCCATGTTACTGTTCTACTATAAGTGTATGATAGAAATGTCTAAACAACAGGAGTTGAAGTAATTTCCTCGTCTTTTGTTTCCATGTTACTGTTCTACTATAAGTGTATGATAGAAATGTCTAAACAACAGGAGTTGAAGTAATTTCCTCGTCTTTTGTTTCCATGTTACTGTTCTACTATAAGTGTATGATAGAAATGTCTAAACAACAGGAGTTGAAGTAATTTCCTCGTCTTTTGTTTCCATGTTACTGTTCTACTATAAGTGTATGATAGAAATGTCTAAACAACAGGAGTTGAAGTAATTTCCTCGTCTTTTGTTTCCATGTTACTGTTCTACTATAAGTGTATGATAGAAATGTCTAAACAACAGGAGTTGAAGTAATTTCCTCGTCTTTTGTTTCCATGTTACTGTTCTACTATAAGTGTATGATAGAAATGTCTAACCAACAGGAGTTGAAGTAATTTCCTCGTCTTTTGTTTCCATGTTACTGTTCTACTATAAGTGTATGATAGAAATGTCTAAACAACAGGAGTTGAAGTAATTTCCTCGTCTTTTGTTTCCATGTTACTGTTCTACTATAAGTGTATGATAGAAATGTCTAAACAACAGGAGTTGAAGTAATTTCCTCGTCTTTTGTTTCCATGTTACTGTTCTACTATAAGTGTATGATAGAAATGTCTAACCAACAGGAGTTGAAGTAATTTCCTCGTCTTTTGTTTCCATGTTACTGTTCTACTATAAGTGTATGATAGAAATGTCTAACCAACAGGAGTTGAAGTAATTTCCTCGTCTTTTGTTTCCATGTTACTGTTCTACTATAAGTGTATGATAGAAATGTCTAAACAACAGGAGTTGAAGTAATTTCCTCGTCTTTTGTTTCCATGTTACTGTTCTACTATAAGTGTATGATAGAAATGTCTAAACAACAGGAGTTGAAGTAATTTCCTCGTCTTTTGTTTCCATGTTACTGTTCTACTATAAGTGTATGATAGAAATGTCTAAACAACAGGAGTTGAAGTAATTTCCTCGTCTTTTGTTTCCATGTTACTGTTCTACTATAAGTGTATGATAGAAATGTCTAAACAACAGGAGTTGAAGTAATTTCCTCGTCTTTTGTTTCCATGTTACTACTATTCTACTATAAGTGTACTGATAGAAATGTCTAAACAACAACATGTTACTGTTCTACTATAAGTGTATGATAGAAATGTCTAAACAACAGGAGTTGAAGTAATTTCCTCGTCTTTTGTTTCCATGTTACTGTTCTACTATAAGTGTATGATAGAAATGTCTAAACAACAGGAGTTGAAGTAATTTCCTAACAGGAGTTGAAGTAATTTCCTCGTCTTTTGTTTCCATGTTACTGTTCTACTATAAGTGTATGATAGAAATGTCTAAACAACAGGAGTTGAAGTAATTTCCTCGTCTTTTGTTTCCATGTTACTGTTCTACTATAAGTGTATGATAGAAATGTCTAAACAACAGGAGTTGAAGTAATTTCCTCGTCTTTTGTTTCCATGTTACTGTTCTACTATAAGTGTATGATAGAAATGTCTAAACAACAGGAGTTGAAGTAATTTCCTCGTCTTTTGTTTCCATGTTACTGTTCTACTATAAGTGTATGATAGAAATGTCTAAACAACAGGAGTTGAAGTAATTTCCTCGTCTTTTGTTTCCATGTTACTGTTCTACTATAAGTGTATGATAGAAATGTCTAAACAACAGGAGTTGAAGTAATTTCCTCGTCTTTTGTTTCCATGTTACTGTTCTACTATAAGTGTATGATAGAAATGTCTAAACAACAGGAGTTGAAGTAATTTCCTCGTCTTTTGTTTCCATGTTACTGTTCTACTATAAGTGTATGATAGAAATGTCTAAACAACAGGAGTTGAAGTAATTTCCTCGTCTTTTGTTTCCATGTTACTGTTCTACTATAAGTGTATGATAGAAATGTCTAAACAACAGGAGTTGAAGTAATTTCCTCGTCTTTTGTTTCCATGTTACTGTTCTACTATAAGTGTATGATAGAAATGTCTAAACAACAGGAGTTGAAGTAATTTCCTCGTCTTTTGTTTCCATGTTACTGTTCTACTATAAGTGTATGATAGAAATGTCTAAACAACAGGAGTTGAAGTAATTTCCTCGTCTTTTGTTTCCATGTTACTGTTCTACTATAAGTGTATGATAGAAATGTCTAAACAACAGGAGTTGAAGTAATTTCCTCGTCTTTTGTTTCCATGTTACTGTTCTACTATAAGTGTATGATAGAAATGTCTAAACAACAGGAGTTGAAGTAATTTCCTCGTCTTTTGTTTCCATGTTACTGTTCTACTATAAGTGTATGATAGAAATGTCTAAACAACAGGAGTTGAAGTAATTTCCTCGTCTTTTGTTTCCATGTTACTGTTCTACTATAAGTGTATGATAGAAATGTCTAAACAACAGGAGTTGAAGTAATTTCCTCGTCTTTTGTTTCCATGTTACTGTTCTACTATAAGTGTATGATAGAAATGTCTAAACAACAGGAGTTGAAGTAATTTCCTCGTCTTTTGTTTCCATGTTACTGTTCTACTATAAGTGTATGATAGAAATGTCTAAACAACAGGAGTTGAAGTAATTTCCTCGTCTTTTGTTTCCATGTTACTGTTCTACTATAAGTGTATGATAGAAATGTCTAAACAACAGGAGTTGAAGTAATTTCCTCGTCTTTTGTTTCCATGTTACTGTTCTACTATAAGTGTATGATAGAAATGTCTAAACAACAGGAGTTGAAGTAATTTCCTCGTCTTTTGTTTCCATGTTACTGTTCTACTATAAGTGTATGATAGAAATGTCTAAACAACAGGAGTTGAAGTAATTTCCTCGTCTTTTGTTTCCATGTTACTGTTCTACTATAAGTGTATGATAGAAATGTCTAAACAACAGGAGTTGAAGTAATTTCCTCGTCTTTTGTTTCCATGTTACTGTTCTACTATAAGTGTATGATAGAAATGTCTAAACAACAGGAGTTGAAGTAATTTCCTCGTCTTTTGTTTCCATGTTACTGTTCTACTATAAGTGTATGATAGAAATGTCTAAACAACAGGAGTTGAAGTAATTTCCTCGTCTTTTGTTTCCATGTTACTGTTCTACTATAAGTGTATGATAGAAATGTCTAAACAACAGGAGTTGAAGTAATTTCCTCGTCTTTTGTTTCCATGTTACTGTTCTACTATAAGTGTATGATAGAAATGTCTAAACAACAGGAGTTGAAGTAATTTCCTCGTCTTTTGTTTCCATGTTACTGTTCTACTATAAGTGTATGATAGAAATGTCTAAACAACAGGAGTTGAAGTAATTTCCTCGTCTTTTGTTTCCATGTTACTGTTCTACTATAAGTGTATGATAGAAATGTCTAAACAACAGGAGTTGAAGTAATTTCCTCGTCTTTTGTTTCCATGTTACTGTTCTACTATAAGTGTATGATAGAAATGTCTAAACAACAGGAGTTGAAGTAATTTCCTCGTCTTTTGTTTCCATGTTACTGTTCTACTATAAGTGTATGATAGAAATGTCTAAACAACAGGAGTTGAAGTAATTTCCTCGTCTTTTGTTTCCATGTTACTGTTCTACTATAAGTGTATGATAGAAATGTCTAAACAACAGGAGTTGAAGTAATTTCCTCGTCTTTTGTTTCCATGTTACTGTTCTACTATAAGTGTATGATAGAAATGTCTAACCAACAGGAGTTGAAGTAATTTCCTCGTCTTTTGTTTCCATGTTACTGTTCTACTATAAGTGTATGATAGAAATGTCTAAACAACAGGAGTTGAAGTAATTTCCTCGTCTTTTGTTTCCATGTTACTGTTCTACTATAAGTGTATGATAGAAATGTCTAACCAACAGGAGTTGAAGTAATTTCCTCGTCTTTTGTTTCCATGTTACTGTTCTACTATAAGTGTATGATAGAAATGTCTAAACAACAGGAGTTGAAGTAATTTCCTCGTCTTTTGTTTCCATGTTACTGTTCTACTATAAGTGTATGATAGAAATGTCTAAACAACAGGAGTTGAAGTAATTTCCTCGTCTTTTGTTTCCATGTTACTGTTCTACTATAAGTGTATGATAGAAATGTCTAAACAACAGGAGTTGAAGTAATTTCCTCGTCTTTTGTTTCCATGTTACTGTTCTACTATAAGTGTATGATAGAAATGTCTAAACAACAAGAGTTGAAGTAATTTCCTCGTCTTTTGTTTCCATGTTACTGTTCTACTATAAGTGTATGATAGAAATGTCTAAACAACAGGAGTTGAAGTAATTTCCTCGTCTTTTGTTTCCATGTTACTGTTCTACTATAAGTGTATGATAGAAATGTCTAACCAACAGGAGTTGAAGTAATTTCCTCGTCTTTTGTTTCCATGTTACTGTTCTACTATAAGTGTATGATAGAAATGTCTAAACAACAGGAGTTGAAGTAATTTCCTCGTCTTTTGTTTCCATGTTACTGTTCTACTATAAGTGTATGATAGAAATGTCTAAACAACAGGAGTTGAAGTAATTTCCTCGTCTTTTGTTTCCATGTTACTGTTCTACTATAAGTGTATGATAGAAATGTCTAAACAACAGGAGTTGAAGTAATTTCCTCGTCTTTTGTTTCCATGTTACTGTTCTACTATAAGTGTATGATAGAAATGTCTAAACAACAGGAGTTGAAGTAATTTCCTCGTCTTTTGTTTCCATGTTACTGTTCTACTATAAGTGTATGATAGAAATGTCTAAACAACAGGAGTTGAAGTAATTTCCTCGTCTTTTGTTTCCATGTTACTGTTCTACTATAAGTGTATGATAGAAATGTCTAAACAACAGGAGTTGAAGTAATTTCCTCGTCTTTTGTTTCCATGTTACTGTTCTACTATAAGTGTATGATAGAAATGTCTAAACAACAGGAGTTGAAGTAATTTCCTCGTCTTTTGTTTCCATGTTACTGTTCTACTATAAGTGTATGATAGAAATGTCTAAACAACAGGAGTTGAAGTAATTTCCTCGTCTTTTGTTTCCATGTTACTGTTCTACTATAAGTGTATGATAGAAATGTCTAACCAACAGGAGTTGAAGTAATTTCCTCGTCTTTTGTTTCCATGTTACTGTTCTACTATAAGTGTATGATAGAAATGTCTAAACAACAGGAGTTGAAGTAATTTCCTCGTCTTTTGTTTCCATGTTACTGTTCTACTATAAGTGTATGATAGAAATGTCTAAACAACAGGAGTTGAAGTAATTTCCTCGTCTTTTGTTTCCATGTTACTGTTCTACTATAAGTGTATGATAGAAATGTCTAAACAACAGGAGTTGAAGTAATTTCCTCGTCTTTTGTTTCCATGTTACTGTTCTACTATAAG
This sequence comes from Tachypleus tridentatus, assembly GCF_004210375.1. Taxonomy (NCBI): domain Eukaryota; kingdom Metazoa; phylum Arthropoda; class Merostomata; order Xiphosura; family Limulidae; genus Tachypleus; species Tachypleus tridentatus. Next base: position 62,020,146 of record NC_134836.1, on the reverse strand, counting down.
TGTATGATAGAAATGTCTAAACAACAGGAGTTGAAGTAATTTCCTCGTCTTTTGTTTCCATGTTACTGTTCTACTATAAGTGTATGATAGAAATGTCTAAACAACAGGAGTTGAAGTAATTTCCTCGTCTTTTGTTTCCATGTTACTGTTCTACTATAAGTGTATGATAGAAATGTCTAAACAACAGGAGTTGAAGTAATTTCCTCGTCTTTTGTTTCCATGTTACTGTTCTACTATAAGTGTATGATAGAAATGTCTAAACAACAGGAGTTGAAGTAATTTCCTCGTCTTTTGTTTCCATGTTACTGTTCTACTATAAGTGTATGATAGAAATGTCTAACCAACAGGAGTTGAAGTAATTTCCTCGTCTTTTGTTTCCATGTTACTGTTCTACTATAAGTGTATGATAGAAATGTCTAAACAACAGGAGTTGAAGTAATTTCCTCGTCTTTTGTTTCCATGTTACTGTTCTACTATAAGTGTATGATAGAAATGTCTAAACAACAGGAGTTGAAGTAATTTCCTCGTCTTTTGTTTCCATGTTACTGTTCTACTATAAGTGTATGATAGAAATGTCTAAACAACAGGAGTTGAAGTAATTTCCTCGTCTTTTGTTTCCATGTTACTGTTCTACTATAAGTGTATGATAGAAATGTCTAACCAACAGGAGTTGAAGTAATTTCCTCGTCTTTTGTTTCCATGTTACTGTTCTACTATAAGTGTATGATAGAAATGTCTAACCAACAGGAGTTGAAGTAATTTCCTCGTCTTTTGTTTCCATGTTACTGTTCTACTATAAGTGTATGATAGAAATGTCTAACCAACAGGAGTTGAAGTAATTTCCTCGTCTTTTGTTTCCATGTTACTGTTCTACTATAAGTGTATGATAGAAATGTCTAAACAACAGGAGTTGAAGTAATTTCCTCGTCTTTTGTTTCCATGTTACTGTTCTACTATAAGTGTATGATAGAAATGTCTAAACAACAGGAGTTGAAGTAATTTCCTCGTCTTTTGTTTCCATGTTACTGTTCTACTATAAGTGTATGATAGAAATGTCTAAACAACAGGAGTTGAAGTAATTTCCTCGTCTTTTGTTTCCATGTTACTGTTCTACTATAAGTGTATGATAGAAATGTCTAAACAACAGGAGTTGAAGTAATTTCCTCGTCTTTTGTTTCCATGTTACTGTTCTACTATAAGTGTATGATAGAAATGTCTAAACAACAGGAGTTGAAGTAATTTCCTCGTCTTTTGTTTCCATGTTACTGTTCTACTATAAGTGTATGATAGAAATGTCTAAACAACAGGAGTTGAAGTAATTTCCTCGTCTTTTGTTTCCATGTTACTGTTCTACTATAAGTGTATGATAGAAATGTCTAAACAACAGGAGTTGAAGTAATTTCCTCGTCTTTTGTTTCCATGTTACTGTTCTACTATAAGTGTATGATAGAAATGTCTAAACAACAGGAGTTGAAGTAATTTCCTCGTCTTTTGTTTCCATGTTACTGTTCTACTATAAGTGTATGATAGAAATGTCTAAACAACAGGAGTTGAAGTAATTTCCTCGTCTTTTGTTTCCATGTTACTGTTCTACTATAAGTGTATGATAGAAATGTCTAAACAACAGGAGTTGAAGTAATTTCCTCGTCTTTTGTTTCCATGTTACTGTTCTACTATAAGTGTATGATAGAAATGTCTAAACAACAGGAGTTGAAGTAATTTCCTCGTCTTTTGTTTCCATGTTACTGTTCTACTATAAGTGTATGATAGAAATGTCTAAACAACAGGAGTTGAAGTAATTTCCTCGTCTTTTGTTTCCATGTTACTGTTCTACTATAAGTGTATGATAGAAATGTCTAAACAACAGGAGTTGAAGTAATTTCCTCGTCTTTTGTTTCCATGTTACTGTTCTACTATAAGTGTATGATAGAAATGTCTAACCAACAGGAGTTGAAGTAATTTCCTCGTCTTTTGTTTCCATGTTACTGTTCTACTATAAGTGTATGATAGAAATGTCTAAACAACAGGAGTTGAAGTAATTTCCTCGTCTTTTGTTTCCATGTTACTGTTCTACTATAAGTGTATGATAGAAATGTCTAACCAACAGGAGTTGAAGTAATTTCCTCGTCTTTTGTTTCCATGTTACTGTTCTACTATAAGTGTATGATAGAAATGTCTAAACAACAGGAGTTGAAGTAATTTCCTCGTCTTTTGTTTCCATGTTACTGTTCTACTATAAGTGTATGATAGAAATGTCTAAACAACAGGAGTTGAAGTAATTTCCTCGTCTTTTGTTTCCATGTTACTGTTCTACTATAAGTGTATGATAGAAATGTCTAACCAACAGGAGTTGAAGTAATTTCCTCGTCTTTTGTTTCCATGTTACTGTTCTACTATAAGTGTATGATAGAAATGTCTAAACAACAGGAGTTGAAGTAATTTCCTCGTCTTTTGTTTCCATGTTACTGTTCTACTATAAGTGTATGATAGAAATGTCTAACCAACAGGAGTTGAAGTAATTTCCTCGTCTTTTGTTTCCATGTTACTGTTCTACTATAAGTGTATGATAGAAATGTCTAAACAACAGGAGTTGAAGTAATTTCCTCGTCTTTTGTTTCCATGTTACTGTTCTACTATAAGTGTATGATAGAAATGTCTAAACAACAGGAGTTGAAGTAATTTCCTCGTCTTTTGTTTCCATGTTACTGTTCTACTATAAGTGTATGATAGAAATGTCTAACCAACAGGAGTTGAAGTAATTTCCTCGTCTTTTGTTTCCATGTTACTGTTCTACTATAAGTGTATGATAGAAATGTCTAAACAACAGGAGTTGAAGTAATTTCCTCGTCTTTTGTTTCCATGTTACTGTTCTACTATAAGTGTATGATAGAAATGTCTAAACAACAGGAGTTGAAGTAATTTCCTCGTCTTTTGTTTCCATGTTACTGTTCTACTATAAGTGTATGATAGAAATGTCTAAACAACAGGAGTTGAAGTAATTTCCTCGTCTTTTGTTTCCATGTTACTGTTCTACTATAAGTGTATGATAGAAATGTCTAAACAACAGGAGTTGAAGTAATTTCCTCGTCTTTTGTTTCCATGTTACTGTTCTACTATAAGTGTATGATAGAAATGTCTAACCAACAGGAGTTGAAGTAATTTCCTCGTCTTTTGTTTCCATGTTACTGTTCTACTATAAGTGTATGATAGAAATGTCTAAACAACAGGAGTTGAAGTAATTTCCTCGTCTTTTGTTTCCATGTTACTGTTCTACTATAAGTGTATGATAGAAATGTCTAAACAACAGGAGTTGAAGTAATTTCCTCGTCTTTTGTTTCCATGTTACTGTTCTACTATAAGTGTATGATAGAAATGTCTAAACAACAGGAGTTGAAGTAATTTCCTCGTCTTTTGTTTCCATGTTACTGTTCTACTATAAGTGTATGATAGAAATGTCTAAACAACAGGAGTTGAAGTAATTTCCTCGTCTTTTGTTTCCATGTTACTGTTCTACTATAAGTGTATGATAGAAATGTCTAACCAACAGGAGTTGAAGTAATTTCCTCGTCTTTTGTTTCCATGTTACTGTTCTACTATAAGTGTATGATAGAAATGTCTAAACAACAGGAGTTGAAGTAATTTCCTCGTCTTTTGTTTCCATGTTACTGTTCTACTATAAGTGTATGATAGAAATGTCTAAACAACAGGAGTTGAAGTAATTTCCTCGTCTTTTGTTTCCATGTTACTGTTCTACTATAAGTGTATGATAGAAATGTCTAAACAACAGGAGTTGAAGTAATTTCCTCGTCTTTTGTTTCCATGTTACTGTTCTACTATAAGTGTATGATAGAAATGTCTAAACAACAGGAGTTGAAGTAATTTCCTCGTCTTTTGTTTCCATGTTACTGTTCTACTATAAGTGTATGATAGAAATGTCTAACCAACAGGAGTTGAAGTAATTTCCTCGTCTTTTGTTTCCATGTTACTGTTCTACTATAAGTGTATGATAGAAATGTCTAACCAACAGGAGTTGAAGTAATTTCCTCGTCTTTTGTTTCCATGTTACTGTTCTACTATAAGTGTATGATAGAAATGTCTAACCAACAGGAGTTGAAGTAATTTCCTCGTCTTTTGTTTCCATGTTACTGTTCTACTATAAGTGTATGATAGAAATGTCTAACCAACAGGAGTTGAAGTAATTTCCTCGTCTTTTGTTTCCATGTTACTGTTCTACTATAAGTGTATGATAGAAATGTCTAAACAACAGGAGTTGAAGTAATTTCCTCGTCTTTTGTTTCCATGTTACTGTTCTACTATAAGTGTATGATAGAAATGTCTAACCAACAGGAGTTGAAGTAATTTCCTCGTCTTTTGTTTCCATGTTACTGTTCTACTATAAGTGTATGATAGAAATGTCTAAACAACAGGAGTTGAAGTAATTTCCTCGTCTTTTGTTTCCATGTTACTGTTCTACTATAAGTGTATGATAGAAATGTCTAAACAACAGGAGTTGAAGTAATTTCCTCGTCTTTTGTTTCCATGTTACTGTTCTACTATAAGTGTATGATAGAAATGTCTAACCAACAGGAGTTGAAGTAATTTCCTCGTCTTTTGTTTCCATGTTACTGTTCTACTATAAGTGTATGATAGAAATGTCTAAACAACAGGAGTTGAAGTAATTTCCTCGTCTTTTGTTTCCATGTTACTGTTCTACTATAAGTGTATGATAGAAATGTCTAACCAACAGGAGTTGAAGTAATTTCCTCGTCTTTTGTTTCCATGTTACTGTTCTACTATAAGTGTATGATAGAAATGTCTAAACAACAGGAGTTGAAGTAATTTCCTCGTCTTTTGTTTCCATGTTACTGTTCTACTATAAGTGTATGATAGAAATGTCTAAACAACAGGAGTTGAAGTAATTTCCTCGTCTTTTGTTTCCATGTTACTGTTCTACTATAAGTGTATGATAGAAATGTCTAAACAACAGGAGTTGAAGTAATTTCCTCGTCTTTTGTTTCCATGTTACTGTTCTACTATAAGTGTATGATAGAAATGTCTAAACAACAGGAGTTGAAGTAATTTCCTCGTCTTTTGTTTCCATGTTACTGTTCTACTATAAGTGTATGATAGAAATGTCTAAACAACAGGAGTTGAAGTAATTTCCTCGTCTTTTGTTTCCATGTTACTGTTCTACTATAAGTGTATGATAGAAATGTCTAAACAACAGGAGTTGAAGTAATTTCCTCGTCTTTTGTTTCCATGTTACTGTTCTACTATAAGTGTATGATAGAAATGTCTAAACAACAGGAGTTGAAGTAATTTCCTCGTCTTTTGTTTCCATGTTACTGTTCTACTATAAGTGTATGATAGAAATGTCTAACCAACAGGAGTTGAAGTAATTTCCTCGTCTTTTGTTTCCATGTTACTGTTCTACTATAAGTGTATGATAGAAATGTCTAACCAACAGGAGTTGAAGTAATTTCCTCGTCTTTTGTTTCCATGTTACTGTTCTACTATAAGTGTATGATAGAAATGTCTAAACAACAGGAGTTGAAGTAATTTCCTCGTCTTTTGTTTCCATGTTACTGTTCTACTATAAGTGTATGATAGAAATGTCTAAACAACAGGAGTTGAAGTAATTTCCTCGTCTTTTGTTTCCATGTTACTGTTCTACTATAAGTGTATGATAGAAATGTCTAAACAACAGGAGTTGAAGTAATTTCCTCGTCTTTTGTTTCCATGTTACTGTTCTACTATAAGTGTATGATAGAAATGTCTAAACAACAGGAGTTGAAGTAATTTCCTCGTCTTTTGTTTCCATGTTACTGTTCTACTATAAGTGTATGATAGAAATGTCTAAACAACAGGAGTTGAAGTAATTTCCTCGTCTTTTGTTTCCATGTTACTGTTCTACTATAAGTGTATGATAGAAATGTCTAAACAACAAGAGTTGAAGTAATTTCCTCGTCTTTTGTTTCCATGTTACTGTTCTACTATAAGTGTATGATAGAAATGTCTAAACAACAGGAGTTGAAGTAATTTCCTCGTCTTTTGTTTCCATGTTACTGTTCTACTATAAGTGTATGATAGAAATGTCTAACCAACAGGAGTTGAAGTAATTTCCTCGTCTTTTGTTTCCATGTTACTGTTCTACTATAAGTGTATGATAGAAATGTCTAACCAACAGGAGTTGAAGTAATTTCCTCGTCTTTTGTTTCCATGTTACTGTTCTACTATAAGTGTATGATAGAAATGTCTAAACAACAGGAGTTGAAGTAATTTCCTCGTCTTTTGTTTCCATGTTACTGTTCTACTATAAGTGTATGATAGAAATGTCTAACCAACAGGAGTTGAAGTAATTTCCTCGTCTTTTGTTTCCATGTTACTGTTCTACTATAAGTGTATGATAGAAATGTCTAACCAACAGGAGTTGAAGTAATTTCCTCGTCTTTTGTTTCCATGTTACTGTTCTACTATAAGTGTATGATAGAAATGTCTAACCAACAGGAGTTGAAGTAATTTCCTCGTCTTTTGTTTCCATGTTACTGTTCTACTATAAGTGTATGATAGAAATGTCTAACCAACAGGAGTTGAAGTAATTTCCTCGTCTTTTGTTTCCATGTTACTGTTCTACTATAAGTGTATGATAGAAATGTCTAACCAACAGGAGTTGAAGTAATTTCCTCGTCTTTTGTTTCCATGTTACTGTTCTACTATAAGTGTATGATAGAAATGTCTAACCAACAGGAGTTGAAGTAATTTCCTCGTCTTTTGTTTCCATGTTACTGTTCTACTATAAGTGTATGATAGAAATGTCTAAACAACAGGAGTTGAAGTAATTTCCTCGTCTTTTGTTTCCATGTTACTGTTCTACTATAAGTGTATGATAGAAATGTCTAAACAACAAGAGTTGAAGTAATTTCCTCGTCTTTTGTTTCCATGTTACTGTTCTACTATAAGTGTATGATAGAAATGTCTAAACAACAGGAGTTGAAGTAATTTCCTCGTCTTTTGTTTCCATGTTACTGTTCTACTATAAGTGTATGATAGAAATGTCTAACCAACAGGAGTTGAAGTAATTTCCTCGTCTTTTGTTTCCATGTTACTGTTCTACTATAAGTGTATGATAGAAATGTCTAAACAACAGGAGTTGAAGTAATTTCCTCGTCTTTTGTTTCCATGTTACTGTTCTACTATAAGTGTATGATAGAAATGTCTAAACAACAGGAGTTGAAGTAATTTCCTCGTCTTTTGTTTCCATGTTACTGTTCTACTATAAGTGTATGATAGAAATGTCTAAACAACAGGAGTTGAAGTAATTTCCTCGTCTTTTGTTTCCATGTTACTGTTCTACTATAAGTGTATGATAGAAATGTCTAAACAACAGGAGTTGAAGTAATTTCCTCGTCTTTTGTTTCCATGTTACTGTTCTACTATAAGTGTATGATAGAAATGTCTAACCAACAGGAGTTGAAGTAATTTCCTCGTCTTTTGTTTCCATGTTACTGTTCTACTATAAGTGTATGATAGAAATGTCTAACCAACAGGAGTTGAAGTAATTTCCTCGTCTTTTGTTTCCATGTTACTGTTCTACTATAAGTGTATGATAGAAATGTCTAACCAACAGGAGTTGAAGTAATTTCCTCGTCTTTTGTTTCCATGTTACTGTTCTACTATAAGTGTATGATAGAAATGTCTAACCAACAGGAGTTGAAGTAATTTCCTCGTCTTTTGTTTCCATGTTACTGTTCTACTATAAGTGTATGATAGAAATGTCTAAACAACAGGAGTTGAAGTAATTTCCTCGTCTTTTGTTTCCATGTTACTGTTCTACTATAAGTGTATGATAGAAATGTCTAACCAACAGGAGTTGAAGTAATTTCCTCGTCTTTTGTTTCCATGTTACTGTTCTACTATAAGTGTATGATAGAAATGTCTAAACAACAGGAGTTGAAGTAATTTCCTCGTCTTTTGTTTCCATGTTACTGTTCTACTATAAGTGTATGATAGAAATGTCTAACCAACAGGAGTTGAAGTAATTTCCTCGTCTTTTGTTTCCATGTTACTGTTCTACTATAAGTGTATGATAGAAATGTCTAACCAACAGGAGTTGAAGTAATTTCCTCGTCTTTTGTTTCCATGTTACTGTTCTACTATAAGTGTATGATAGAAATGTCTAACCAACAGGAGTTGAAGTAATTTCCTCGTCTTTTGTTTCCATGTTACTGTTCTACTATAAGTGTAAGATAGAAATGTCTAAACAACAGGAGTTGAAGTAATTTCCTCGTCTTTTGTTTCCATGTTACTGTTCTACTATAAGTGTATGATAGAAATGTCTAAACAACAAGAGTTGAAGTAATTTCCTCGTCTTTTGTTTCCATGTTACTGTTCTACTATAAGTGTATGATAGAAATGTCTAAACAACAGGAGTTGAAGTAATTTCCTCGTCTTTTGTTTCCATGTTACTGTTCTACTATAAGTGTATGATAGAAATGTCTAAACAACAGGAGTTGAAGTAATTTCCTCGTCTTTTGTTTCCATGTTACTGTTCTACTATAAGTGTATGATAGAAATGTCTAAACAACAGGAGTTGAAGTAATTTCCTCGTCTTTTGTTTCCATGTTACTGTTCTACTATAAGTGTATGATAGAAATGTCTAAACAACAGGAGTTGAAGTAATTTCCTCGTCTTTTGTTTCCATGTTACTGTTCTACTATAAGTGTATGATAGAAATGTCTAAACAACAGGAGTTGAAGTAATTTCCTCGTCTTTTGTTTCCATGTTACTGTTCTACTATAAGTGTATGATAGAAATGTCTAACCAACAGGAGTTGAAGTAATTTCCTCGTCTTTTGTTTCCATGTTACTGTTCTACTATAAGTGTATGATAGAAATGTCTAACCAACAGGAGTTGAAGTAATTTCCTCGTCTTTTGTTTCCATGTTACTGTTCTACTATAAGTGTATGATAGAAATGTCTAACCAACAGGAGTTGAAGTAATTTCCTCGTCTTTTGTTTCCATGTTACTGTTCTACTATAAGTGTATGATAGAAATGTCTAAACAACAGGAGTTGAAGTAATTTCCTCGTCTTTTGTTTCCATGTTACTGTTCTACTATAAGTGTATGATAGAAATGTCTAACCAACAGGAGTTGAAGTAATTTCCTCGTCTTTTGTTTCCATGTTACTGTTCTACTATAAGTGTATGATAGAAATGTCTAAACAACAGGAGTTGAAGTAATTTCCTCGTCTTTTGTTTCCATGTTACTGTTCTACTATAAGTGTATGATAGAAATGTCTAAACAACAGGAGTTGAAGTAATTTCCTCGTCTTTTGTTTCCATGTTACTGTTCTACTATAAGTGTATGATAGAAATGTCTAACCAACAGGAGTTGAAGTAATTTCCTCGTCTTTTGTTTCCATGTTACTGTTCTACTATAAGTGTATGATAGAAATGTCTAACCAACAAGAGTTGAAGTAATTTCCTCGTCTTTTGTTTCCATGTTACTGTTCTACTATAAGTGTATGATAGAAATGTCTAAACAACAAGAGTTGAAGTAATTTCCTCGTCTTTTGTTTCCATGTTACTGTTCTACTATAAGTGTATGATAGAAATGTCTAACCAACAGGAGTTGAAGTAATTTCCTCGTCTTTTGTTTCCATGTTACTGTTCTACTATAAGTGTATGATAGAAATGTCTAAACAACAGGAGTTGAAGTAATTTCCTCGTCTTTTGTTTCCATGTTACTGTTCTACTATAAGTGTATGATAGAAATGTCTAAACAACAGGAGTTGAAGTAATTTCCTCGTCTTTTGTTTCCATGTTACTGTTCTACTATAAGTGTATGATAGAAATGTCTAAACAACAGGAGTTGAAGTAATTTCCTCGTCTTTTGTTTCCATGTTACTGTTCTACTATAAGTGTATGATAGAAATGTCTAACCAACAGGAGTTGAAGTAATTTCCTCGTCTTTTGTTTCCATGTTACTGTTCTACTATAAGTGTATGATAGAAATGTCTAACCAACAGGAGTTGAAGTAATTTCCTCGTCTTTTGTTTCCATGTTACTGTTCTACTATAAGTGTATGATAGAAATGTCTAACCAACAGGAGTTGAAGTAATTTCCTCGTCTTTTGTTTCCATGTTACTGTTCTACTATAAGTGTATGATAGAAATGTCTAAACAACAGGAGTTGAAGTAATTTCCTCGTCTTTTGTTTCCATGTTACTGTTCTACTATAAGTGTATGATAGAAATGTCTAACCAACAGGAGTTGAAGTAATTTCCTCGTCTTTTGTTTCCATGTTACTGTTCTACTATAAGTGTATGATAGAAATGTCTAAACAACAAGAGTTGAAGTAATTTCCTCGTCTTTTGTTTCCATGTTACTGTTCTACTATAAGTGTATGATAGAAATGTCTAAACAACAAGAGTTGAAGTAATTTCCTCGTCTTTTGTTTCCATGTTACTGTTCTACTATAAGTGTATGATAGAAATGTCTAACCAACAGGAGTTGAAGTAATTTCCTCGTCTTTTGTTTCCATGTTACTGTTCTACTATAAGTGTATGATAGAAATGTCTAACCAACAAGAGTTGAAGTAATTTCCTCGTCTTTTGTTTCCATGTTACTGTTCTACTATAAGTGTATGATAGAAATGTCTAAACAACAAGAGTTGAAGTAATTTCCTCGTCTTTTGTTTCCATGTTACTGTTCTACTATAAGTGTATGATAGAAATGTCTAACCAACAGGAGTTGAAGTAATTTCCTCGTGTTTTGTTTCCATGTTACTGTTCTACTATAAGTGTATGATAGAAATGTCTAAACAACAGGAGTTGAAGTAATTTCCTCGTCTTTTGTTTCCATGTTACTGTTCTACTATAAGTGTATGATAGAAATGTCTAAACAACAGGAGTTGAAGTAATTTCCTCGTCTTTTGTTTCCATGTTACTGTTCTACTATAAGTGTATGATAGAAATGTCTAACCAACAAGAGTTGAAGTAATTTCCTCGTCTTTTGTTTCCATGTTACTGTTCTACTATAAGTGTATGATAGAAATGTCTAAACAACAGGAGTTGAAGTAATTTCCTCGTCTTTTGTTTCCATGTTACTGTTCTACTATAACTGTAAGATAGAAATGTCTAAACAACAAGAGTTGAAGTAATTTCCTCGTCTTTTGTTTCCATGTTACTGTTCTACTATAAGTGTATGATAGAAATGTCTAACCAACAGGAGTTGAAGTAATTTCCTCGTCTTTTGTTTCCATGTTACTGTTCTACTATAAGTGTATGATAGAGATGTCTAACCAACAAGAGTTGAAGTAATTTCCTCGTCTTTTGTTTCCGTGTTACTGTTCTACTATAAGTGTATGATAGAAATGTCTAACGAACAAGAGTTGAAGTAATTTCCTCGTCTTTTGTTTCCATGTTACTGTTCTACTATAACTGTATGATAGAAATGTCTAACCAACAGGAGTTGAAGTAATTTCCTCGTGTTTTGTTTCCATGTTACTGTTCTACGATAAGTGTATGATAGAAATGTCTAAACAACAGGAGTTGAAGTAATTTCCTCGTATTTTGTTTCCATGTTACTGTTCTACTATAAGTGTATGATAGAAATGTCTAAACAACAGGAGTTGAAGTAATTTCCTCGTCTTTTGTTTCCATGTTACTGTTCTACTATAAGTGTATGATAGAAATGTCTAACCAACAAGAGTTGAAGTAATTTCCTCGTCTTTTGTTTCCATGTTACTGTTCTACTATAAGTGTATGATAGAAATGTCTAAACAACAGGAGTTGAAGTAATTTCCTCGTCTTTTGTTTCCATGTTACTGTTCTATCATCAGTGTAGGATAGATCAAAGGTAACGTCATTGGACAACTTAGTTATTTAATATTCATTACATGGTTATAAACTCATAATTTAACATATGGTGTGTTCAATTAGTAGAAACAAGTAAACTGGATATTCTACGATTGTTAACACCATGGTTAGTGAGTGTGGAATAAAATATTCGAAATAAGTTTAAATGTTAGCATATTCTACACAGAATATTAACAACACAAAGTGATCGTTTTGTATGTTCGGTTCACTATTGTTGATAAAATAATGAAATTTAGTTTTTATAGTCTTAGCCTATCTTGTTCGTAGTGTTATTGTGAATATACTGTTAAAACATTAAAACAACTAAAAAGATTTTTAATGGTATGTAATTGTAAGATTTGCTATGGATAATGTTTTATTATTCATAAATTAACTAAAAATAATGGATATAGAGGTACACAATTGATTTATTATAAAAACTTAAATTTAAATAAATTTAGTTACGGAAAAGCCTTACTTAGAGGATATCAACAGTGACCTTTATTCAGTATACCGAGAGTAGAGAGAGCATTTAAGTAGCTGAATCTCTCTCAGGTTTCTCCTGTCATACTTGAACAAATCCTTGACAATTTACAAGTAAAATTTCTCACTTTAATTTTCATTTTTAAAGATATTTATAAGACTGGTGGTTGGGAGTTTTATGTCGTAGAAATATTTGGTGGTTTTATTTCAACTTTTAAAACTTTAATAAATAAAGTTTGTTTGTTTGTTTGTTTTAAATTTCGCGCAAAGCTACTCGAGGGGTATCTGCGCTAGCCGTCCCTAACTTAGCAGCGTAAGACTAGAGGGAAGGCAGCTAGTCATCACCACCCACCGCCAACTCTTGGGCTACTTTTTTACCAACGAATAGTGGGATTAACCGTCACATTATAACGCCCCCACGTCTGAAAGGGAGAGCATGTTTAGTACGACCGGGATTCGAACCCGCGACCCTCGAATTACGAGTCGAACGCCTTAATAATTAAAGATAAGTGGCTTCTTACATCTGGCTGCAGACAGCGAAAGTCAGTAGGATGCGAGACGACGTTGGGTCAAGCACTCACTACTACATTCCCGTTTTCGTTTCTCATAATCAACTTGGTAACTTGTTTCGGATGTGGTTTGACAGACTGGGTATCTCCACTTCTTTTGTTTTATTTCTACAGATTTAAATTCGTTATGATTACAGATAACAAACTAGGAAAGGAAGTGAATACATTAAGAGTATTATAAATTATTTACTGTATAATAGTGCTGATATAAATCACCTATTAGCAATAATTATAAATAAAAATTTGGTAAGAGTAATTATACAAATAAATTCCGTTACTGAAAAACAAAACCACATTTCACTGAATATTTATCTGTATAGGAAGTAGTTGTAGTTAGTTATACGATACAAACACAGTAGTTAAAGCTTTGAGTGGTTGCACGTAAGTGATCAATATATCGTTAGTACTATATAGTATTACAGGATATACGAAAAGTCATAAGATTGTACAATACACTGGTACATCTACCCTTTGTGCCGCCAAGTGTATTGACGTGTAATTATGATATATTGTTCCAGTTATTCTGTACAAAGGATTCAGTGTGCAGGTTTATCATTTTCAGATTTCACAGAACCCCTATTGAGGTATAAAAATCTGACGCAATCTGGCTCATGCAACAGTAGGCTTTACCGGTCAAAACTTTGATTTCTACAACCTATGATGTGTATTAGTCTTGGAGTCATAAGTACATTCAACAACTTCCTGAAAATAATGGGTATCTTTTATAGATATTGTGCTGGTGTGGCACTGTGTAACTGGTCGGATGACAGCCAATCATCGTGTAAACTGTGAGCACGTGACGTCTGGTAAAATTTATTTAAGTTTACAGACACAGCTTTTGGATGGATCGTTTATTTTTAAAAGATTATTACAGCGATGTGATAATTAGTGCACAGAAAACCGTCGTCTATTAATTAGTGCACAGATAACCGTCGTCTATTAATTAGTGCACAGAAAACCGTCGTCTATTACTCGAAACATTAAAGTCAAATAACAAATAAACAATTACTGAAAAACTGTATCTTTGGGGTTTTATTTAAAGTTTATTTTTATTTAACAAAAGTATAACAATGTCGTAATACTTGCATTTAACCTTAATGTTATTTATTGTTTCCACAATATTCCCAACAATTATGTTAATTACAACAGTGAGATCATAACGTTAAGTTTGTCGCTTTCAGCCACTAGATACAACTGATACAAGTCGATAGCATCAGATTCCATCAAGGAACATAGGGCCGTAATCGCTTGCGGATTCTTCAACAGGTATTTAAGTGAGTAGGTCGTTAGCCCACTGCACCGAGCCGTCCCAAATTTAACAGTGTAAGACTAGAGGGAAGGCAGCTAGTCATCCCCACCCACCGCCAACTCTTGGGCTACTCTTTTTACCAACGAATAGTGGGATTGACCGTCACATTATAACGCCTCCACGGCTGGGAGGGCGAGCATATTTAGCGCGACGCGGGCACGAACCCGCGACCCTCGGATTACGAGTCGCACGCCTTACGCCATACCAGGCCGGGCACTATTAGCTTCACCATAAATACAAATAAGTGTACCGACCGCTGTCCTTAATTTTGAACTAATGACCTGAGGGAAAGAAGCCAGACAGCAGCATCCAAATATCCACCATCCATACTAAGTGACAGACTGCGTGGGCGTGTTTTCTTATAGCAAAATCATATCTGGCTATCTGATGAGTCCACTGAGAGGAATCAAACCCCTGATTTTAGCTTTGTAAATCCGTAGACGTACCGCTGTACCTGATAACGCAGGTTAAAGTTTGAGGAGTACATTTTTGGGTTCGTACTGGGTCAATCAAAGCCCTACGTGTAAACTGCTCAGCCAAGTTTCAATTGTTTTTTTTTAGTTTGCAGTATTTCAAAGATTGTTGGTATTCGACATCACGCCACCTAACGTTTTCCAAAAGAAACACAACATGAGTGAATTTCGATCACAGTTAACTCAGGTAAAGATACACACAACGTCTCGTGTAAATAAAATTATACATTTTTTTTTAAATCCCGATCTCTCTTAAATCTCACTCATACATAATTAGTGTGATTGCGATATATGCAATCCAAAATATATGCAATTTCCAAAATAAGAATACATTTTGTAATTTGTATCTTTGTAACATTTCAGAAAAATGGTAAAGGTTTGGAATTTAAGGACGTATCGCACATGTGAACCTGCTTTCCCACAGTTGATTGCAGACAGCGAGAGACAATACCAATTAAGACGTTGTGGGTTCAAGCACTCGACCTTTAACCCTTAACTGATTCTCCACAGTTAACGGCTCATTTGACATTGGCGTCTGGGCTTTGTCTGATAAATGGAATATTCTCAACGTGTTTGGGTGCTGAGGGTAAAGATATTTATCCATCATGGCTTAAGGATGACAGCAAGAATTGGTAATGAAAAAAATAATCGTGAATTTTGGTCTTACTGTAATAATTATTTTTTGTCTTATATTAAGTGTATTATTGTTTCACAGTACTGTCTTTAATCGCATATGTACTGTGGAATTAAACCTATGTATATATTTATAAAAGTGACTATATTACCTTTGTGTTTCGAACGAAATTAACCCTAATCATTAGTGGTTACCTTTTGAGGGTTTCATTTTGAGCTTTTGAAACCTGTTGACTGCTGCCGGATTTTCTGGATACATAATAAGCACTGCACTCAGCTTTTACTTCCATTCTAGATCCGTTATCAAAATATCATTAAGATTCCATGTAATACTGTACTAAATGTAGATGTCGCTGCAACATACTGATAAAATTACGGGTCTTAACTCCATAGATTGCATTGTTAGCTACATCTGATGAGAGAGAGGCGGTTACACCGACGTTCGACGAGATGATGGTGATAGCGTTCATCTTATATGACTAATATTAAAAACCTTTTGATACACATACACAGATAGATACATATATAAAATAACTAATTCAAAGTAAAGTGAAATCTCGATGAAATACAAGGTTGAAAGTCTTCCTACCTACAAAACGTGGAGTGATTAAAGACACATTTCAAATAAAAGTTTGACTCGTAAATCTGCACTCATTCAACAACAAATATATAAATGCACATTCACATTCATAATACACGTAATAAAGGTGTGTGTAAGCCACAGCGCGATTGGTGGTGGTGAGAAGTTCAAGGCCGAATAGTTTTCCCCTGGTGGAATATGTTAGAACTACGACTATCATAATAATTATGTTAGATTCTCATCCCGACCACTGTACATACACACATTTATTATTTTAACTTCATGTTCTGCTATACTTTAGAACAGCTATCACACAGAAGAAATTGTGGCATTCTATATTAACTTGGAATTATATTACCGTTCTTACTTATTGAAATATTTGGAAATAGATTGAAACATGCGAAACATCCGATTCTCAAAAGACATGGGCCTAGCATGGCCACGTAGTCAGAACGCTAGACTCGCAATCTGTGGGTCGTAGGTTCGAAACTCAGTTACAAACATCCTCGACCTTTCAGCCAAGTAGGAGTTATGATTTACAATCAATCCCACTAGTCGTTGGTAAAACAGTAGCCCCAAGAGTTGTCAGTGGATGATGTTGACTGTTTTCCCTCTAGCGTTTCACTGCTAAATTAGGGACGGCTAGCGCAGATAGCCCTCGTGTGGTGAAATTTGAACCAAACGAATCAGGTTAAGTAGCAACATATTTTAAAACCGTTTTGGAAAATGCTGACAAGTGTTCTGTGGTGGAGGAACTGTTATGAATAAACCTTGCGATGAAAAGCTAGTAAATGTTCCAGAAAGTAAAGTTTCTTACTTCTAAGTCAAAAGAAGGAATTAAAAAAGACAAGTAACATATTGAAGAAATCAAACCAACAATAATTATTGTGGAGTAGTATTGGTTAGTAATTAAAACAATTATTTAAATTAACACATGTTAAATATGTTCAGTTATCTTTCATGAACTTCCGTTTGCTATTTCTTGAACTTGCAAATGATGCGCGCGCACGCACACACACACGTGTTTATCACATGTGATAAAACAGAAATAATTTAACATTTTGTAAATGGTTATTATTTCGTTTAAAATCCTCCCGCTAAACTAAACAAAGACTATCTGCACTAGCCATTACAACTACCGCCAATTTCTGGTCTACTCTTGTTTTACTCAGTAATGGAAAATGACCACTTAGTAGCTCTTACATGGGGCCAATTAGCGCCAATAGGACCCGTATCAAGAGTTCTCAATTTTACAGTCCTCGTACGTTAAACTTTCGGTCTCTTTAGACTTATCGCGCCAAACATGCTCGCCCTTTCAGCCGTGGGGGCGTTATAATGTTATGGTCAATCCCACTATTCGTTGGTAAAAGAGTAGCCCAAGATTTGGCGGTGGGTGATGATGACTAGCTGCCTTCCCTCTAGTCTTACACTGCTAAATTAGGGACGGCTAGCACAGATAGCCCTCGAGTAGCTTTGTGCGAAATTCAAAAAACAAAAAAACAAACAAACTCTTCAGACTTTTGTAGATGGCGAGATGTCGTACGAACGTACAAACGCAGCAAAAGCTCGAATTTCTGGTAGTTTACGGATAGCAGTATAATACACATATATATACATTATAGTATCCCCGTTGCACCAAATAAAATTCTAGCTTTACAGAGGCATGTTCGTTACTGCTTGAGTGAATTTAATTTAATTTTATTTTAATGTCCATTAAAGTGTTTGAGACTTAGAGAGAGAAAGCGAAGCACAATAATAATACGATACGATACAATACAATATAATATAATACGATATGAAAGGTTCGAAACATTTGTGTTACTCCCTTAAGCAGTCTTATAGCTTCGTAGAAACAACACATTTTACACGTATTTGG
This sequence comes from Tachypleus tridentatus, assembly GCF_004210375.1. NCBI lineage: Eukaryota > Metazoa > Arthropoda > Merostomata > Xiphosura > Limulidae > Tachypleus > Tachypleus tridentatus. The sequence goes on along the minus strand of NC_134836.1, from coordinate 62,002,367 downwards.
ATAAACGTATCTGAATAAAGATTAACAGCTGTCTTTTAATGACAAAGGTGCGATCTAACGAAACCTGACTGTTAGTTACAAAGTCATACTGGCTATCTGCTGTGTCCATTGCAGGGAATCGAACCCCGGATTTTAGAGTGGTAGTGCTGTAGATTATAGACATGGAAAAAGTCCAGTATAACATTATATAATCTACTCATTTGACTTAACCGCGTCAAGTTCCACTCTGTGCTGGCTTATTTGTAAAGGTCTAACCGCGTCAAGTTCCACTCTGTGCTGGGTTATTTGTAAAGGTCTAACCGCGTCAAGTTCCACTCTGTGCTGGGTTATTTGTAAAGGTCTAACCGCGTCAAGTTCCACTCTGTGCTGATTTATTTGTAAAGGTCTAACCGCGTCAAGTTCCACTCTGTGCTGGCTTATTTGTAAAGGTCTACCTGTTTAGTTAACCGTCCACAGAGATTGTTTTAACATACAGTTTCTTTTGTTAAGCACAAAGGTTTACAATGGAATGTATTGTAATGCTTCCAACACGGATATCTAAGGTTTACAATGGAATGTATTGTAATGCTTCTAACACGGATATCTAAGGTTTACAATGGAATGTATTGTAATGCTTCCAACACGGATATCTAAGGTTTACAATGGAATGTATTGTAATGCTTCCAGCACGGATATCTAAGGTTTACAATGGAATGTATTGTAATGCTTCCAGCACGGATATCTAAGGTTTACAATGGAATGTATTGTAATGCTTCCAGCACGGATATCTAAGGTTTACAATGGAATGTATTGTAATGCTTCCAACACGGATATCTAAGGTTTACAATGGAATGTATTGTAATGCTTCCAACACGGATATCTAAGGTTTACAATGGAATGTATTGTAATGCTTCCAACACGGATATCTAAGGTTTACAATGGAATGTATTGTAATGCTTCCAACACGGATATCTAAGGTTTACAATGGAATGTATTGTAATGCTTCTAACACGGATATCTAAGGTTTACAATGGAATGTATTGTAATGCTTCCAACACGGATATCTAAGGTTTACAATGGAATGTATTGTAATGCTTCTAACACGGATATCTAAGGTTTACAATGGAATGTATTGTAATGCTTCCAACACGGATATCTAAGGTTTACAATGGAATGTATTGTAATGCTTCTAACACGGATATCTAAGGTTTACAATGGAATGTATTGTAATGCTTCCAACACGGATATCTAAGGTTTACAATGGAATGTATTGTAATGCTTCTAACACGGATATCTAAGCCCTTTATTTTTTGGCATAACAAACTTTCGGACCTCAGCTGAATCACTGGGGTAGAAAGAGACTTAACTGGTGTATAAATAGACAGACAAAGTGGATAAAAAGATGTAAGAATGGTGTCTACATGAGAGGATATACAGAAAAGTCAAATGTGAAAGATAGATTAAAGTAATATGAGATTAAAGAGAGGTACAGTAACACATAAAGACTTATTTCTGGAAACGCGTTTTTCTATCACTAATGTGACAGTTTACTGAAAAAAGTCTTATAGTACTAACAGATACGCTTGCGCGGTTTGACATACAACTAGAATGATTTATACAAATAAAGATTTTATTTTATTTTTCATAAGATACGAACTTGTACATACGCACAATACTTTATAAAGCAATTTGAAAACGAACTTAGAAAATGCGATACATACAATATATTTATTTATTCAGTGCTTTATTTGGGAAGCTATATTTGCTTGTGTTTCCAATGTCTGCTAGACGTTAGTGGGGTAGTCAAAGCACTGTGGTAACGAACGTGATGCTGTACGATTGCCAGTTAAAAGATAAGACAAACAGGCACTAGTTCAGCGAATCAATATTGTAACAAAGCTTTCGCTAGACATGCACGCACTCTGAACTCCCATCCAATCATCTACTGCAATAGTGCACTTGACAATTACCCCAGCCGCACGAGGCCGAAATGAAATATATTAACATAAACAGAACGCGCCCGCAGTCTCGAGAATGGTTGCTTTATCGCACGCGAAGAGCTATTAACGTTTCTAACGAGGCTTAACCTTTATGAAAAACTTTTTTGCATCACTGTCAGTACTGTTTTGCATGAAGTACAGTAAAAGTTGTAATAAGTAAATACTAAACGGACACAATCTGTTCTTTATTAATACATTCATACGTTTACAAATGGGAAGAGTTCTATATGTTCAGATAATGTCATGGTAACGTAGCAGGCGAATCATACAGATTTTTTTTTTTTTTCCATAGCATGCAATACATATGGAATTATGTGTCTGGCACTTGTTATCGGTTTATTAACTTAAATGAAATTTCAAAATACAGTTCTAATGCTAATAATTGAAATACCACACCCACAAACATTAAATATTCACTGTTCTCACTAAATGTTTGCCCAAACATTCCGCTACTATTCAAATTATGTTCACTTCTCATGACAGTTAAAATTTCTTACAGTTATTGTATTTTTAACCGAAAAACAATTTATTCGTGTGCGAAACACGAACCAATATGACGACCTTATCTATTATAATAAAAGTTGCCGAAAAAAACGCGTAATAAATATTCATATCCGAAATTTCCCTACCGAACATTTTATTAATTTTGAATTAGTTTTAATTAGTAAAGTGGGTTTGAAATCGAGTGTCTGATCTACTGTAAAAGTTTGGGTTCTGTAATATCTTTATGTAACGATCCTATGTACTGGGGACAATGAGAACGACTTTTGATTATCTAAATGGGAAAAGTCCAAATTAAACTCGTACAATCTGTTTCTCTGAGCCAAGATACAAGTTCCACTTCTTGCCGGTTTGTTCGTAGAACCAAGATACAATTTCCACTTCTTGCCGGTTTGTTCGTAGAACCAAGATACAAATTCCACTTCTTGCCGGTTTGTTCGTAGAACCAAGATACAAGTTCCACTTCTTGCCGGCTTGTTCGTAGAACAATGATACAAGTTCCACTTCTTGCCGGTTTGTTCGTAGAACCAAGTTAAAAGTTCCACTTCTTGCCGGTTTGTTCGTAGAACCAAGATACTAGTTCCACTTCTTGCCGGTTTGTTCGTAGAACCAAGATACAAGTTCCACTTCTTGCCGGCTTGTTCGTAGAACAATGATACAAGTTCCACTTCTTGCCGGTTTGTTCGTAGAACCAAGTTAAAAGTTCCACTTCTTGCCGGTTTGTCCGTAGAACCAAGTTAAAATTTTCACTTCTTGCCGGTTTGTTCGTAGAACCAAGTTAAAAGTTCCACTTTTTGCCGGTTTGTTCGTAGAACCAAGATGCAACTTCCACTTCTTGCCGGTTTGTCCGTAGAACCAAGTTAAAAATTTCACTTCTTGCCGGTTTGTTCGTAGAACCAAGTTAAAAGTTCCACTTTTTGCCGGTTTGTTCGTAGAACCAAGATGCAACTTCCACTTCTTGCCGGTTTGTTCGTAGAACCAAGATGCAACTTCCACTTCTTGCCGGTTTGTCCGTAGAACCAAGTTAAAGGTTCCACTTTTTGCCGGATTGTTCGTAGAACCAAGATACAACTTCCACTTCTTGCCGGTTTGTTCGTAGAACCAAGATACAAGTTCCACTTCTTGCCGGTTTGTTCATTGAATCAAGATAAAAGTTCCATTTCTTGCCGGTTTGTTCGTAGAACCAAGATACAACTTCCACTTCTTGCCGGTTTGTTCGTAGAACCAAGATACAAGTTCCACTTCTTGCCGGTTTGTTCATTGAATCAAGATAAAAGTTCCATTTCTTGCCGGATTGTTCGTAGAACCAAGATACAACTTCCACTTTTTGCCGGTTTGTTCGTAAAACCAAGATACAAGTTCCACTTCTTGCCGGTTTGTTCATTGAATCAAGATAAAAGTTTCACTTCTTGCCGGTTTGTTCGTAGAACCAAGATACAAGTTCCACTTCTTGCCGGTTTGTTCATTGAATCAGGATAAAAGTTCCACTTCTTGACGGTTTGTTCGTAGAACCAAGATACAACTTCCACTTTTTGTAGGTTTGTTCGTAGAACCAAGATACAAGTTCCACTTCCTGCCGGTTTGTTCGTAGAACCAAGATACAAGTTCTACTTCTTGCCAGTTTGTTCGTAGAACCAAGATACAAGTTCAACTTCTTGCCGGCTTGTTCGTAGAACCAAGATACAACTTCCACTTCTTGCCGGTTTGTTCGTTGAATCAAGATACAAGTTCCACTTCTTGCCGGCTTGTTCGTAGAACCAAGATACAAGTTCCACTTCTTGCAAGTTTGTTAGTTACAAGTCTAATTCCTTTATACGTTTACTTAATTTTTGAGACGAACGTCAATAGACACGTTCTAGTGCCCAAAGAACTTATCTGACAAGATAAAAACTAATTGTATATGTATGTTACAACGTACTTATAAACAGTATCTCTACAAACGGTAAGAGCATAATGTTGTTATAGTGCGTTAAAAACCAGCACGTGTGTTGCTGTCGGATGACTATTTCCAGTTTATTTTCTTGCAATCTAAATAGTTTGTTCGTAAGAAGAAAAAAAAAACGATATGTTAATGACAATAGAATATCTCTAAACAAATATTATACCATTAGACGTTTACAGTTTTACATTACGCAGTAAATAAACAAAAAAACTGTTAAAGGAGACTCGTTATTAATTAATTAAAATGATCTTATGGGAGTATTGAAACGTATGTATCTAAATTATTACGTAAATTGTTACATATTCATCCGTACGTGTGTCGGGAGTGTCTAACTGGTCAGTGTTACGGATAATATTGTCCGGTTCCAGACGCACAGCCATTAAATGCACTCGACACTAATCTGTGTAATGGTTGATTTCGTGTTCAAGAAGGGTGAGTCTACTCTGGTCAGCAGTTCAAACTCAGCCATTCCTTTTCTTTTGTTTGTTTGTTTGTTTGTGCGCTTCGTAATCTGAAGGTCGCGGGTTCGCGCCCGAGTCGTGCCAAACATGCTCGCCCTTCCAGCCGTGGGGGCGTTATAATGTGACGGTCAAGCCCACTATTCGTTGGTAAAAGAGTAGCCCAAGAGTTGGCGGTGGGTGGTGATCACTAGCTGCCTTCCCTCTAGTCTTACACTGCTAAATTAGGTACGGCTAGCACAGATAGCCCTCGAGTAGCTTTGTGCAAAATTCCAAAAACCAAACCAAACCTTATTGAACGTCAGAGACCGAACGTAAAACGTAAGTGCCAGAAGACCTGAGGACATTTCAATGAAAGATAAGAAAGTCGGTAAAGCACAACAAGTAATTGTAAAATAGCTCCAGATGTGGTTAGCAAAAGGTAAACTCGCTTTCAGACCACCAATATAACTGTCCATAGATAAGGATATTGCCAATAACATCACAAGACAACCATTACTTGATAATGGGTCAGTTTCACGATAAATAGTTCAAAAATGTAAATAAACGACTCAATGGGAAACAAGATTTATAAAGTTAGGCATTTATGTAAAACGTACGATTAACCTCACAAGGCAACCCATCTTCACTGGTGCTAAAAACAAGTGGTTGAATGTCTGTTACACTAGAAAGTATAAATAACAATCGAAACTGAAGACCTGTATGCATGTAAAGAGTGGCTCGGACCAAGTACAATTCCAATTTTAAGGTAGCGGTAAATGGTTTAGACAAACACTAATAACGGTAATTCGGACACTGTTGACTGCTGTTAAAACACATGGATGTATGCTTACAACCAGCAGAGTACCATACGGAGGTTTTCAATTGGTCAGAATTTATCTGATAAGTAATATAGCAAACCTTGGTTCTTGAATTATTTCCAATTTACTGGAAGAGAACAAACATTTTCGAACAAATGGACTAACCAGTATGGTCAGATTGAAATTCAGTTAAGCGTGTATAGAATGCTGTGAGATATTTGTCAGTAACTGGCAGCAGCTCACGAGCCAAACAACCTTACAAGGGGGTTATTTGTTTATTAACACATATTTTACGATCATTCATTAACTTGCTATCTTGGATGTGAAACCTAATAACTTAGATATAAAGCACACAACTTATCACTGGACACTTGATTCTTGTTTTACGTAAGAGTGAACTTAAAGGTACCATTGATATGACATTATCTAGAATATATAAAAATTATATTTAACAAGTACATATCTATGTACGTATGTGAGCCACCTAGGCTTAATACTATTCAACCAATTCCATTTCATATTATTGCATCGAAAGAAACAATCCTGTCGAAAGAAATGTTTCCATTCGTTCCATCAAGTCAATGTAACAAGCTCTCTACAACATACAGCTGACTTTAGGTAGTTATCCATATAACTAAAAGACTATCCGACAGCACATAATAACGTTAACCATCCGACATATTCGTTAATATGTCTATCATACAATTTCAAGTATGCAGATTATTGAACTGTGGGCTGAAGGCTTCGTATTTTCCATGGTCTCTTTGGTGAATCCATTAAGCATAGTTGGCCCATGATGAACGGCACTACTGTCAAGACAAAATAACTACGTAAGGTTCTACACATCACGACGTAATAACTCGTAACATCAGATGAAATAGTACATAACTAGTCTTAAACTGGTATGCTCACCCCTTCAGCCGTTATAATGTGTCGGTTGGTGTTGACTAGCTGCCTTTCCTTTAATCTATCACTGATTTTCAGTAGGGGCGTTTAGTCACAGAGTACTGTATGCGAGATAGAAACAAACAAAAACTGTTTATAAACAGAATTGCGATTTTAAACTTCTTCCAAGTGTTAGGCGTTACGAAGGTAATAAACGTACTGATGGCTCGTGCCAGTGAAATGTGTTATCTCAGATTCCTTTGGTTTTGTTGTAACGGAACATCTCAATAAGTTTGTTTACACCTTTACGAAAATATTTACTGTCCGAAATTAGTCGTTAAATATTTACTTAATATTCTGTGTCGTTTTGAAAATCTGATGTTCACGTGTTGAAAACGGAACATGACGTTCCCATACGGAGTACGCTTATACATTAACTTAACATGACAGTTTTGAGTACACGATCGATTAAGGTTTATATATTTTCATATATTTATTGTTAGAGAACTGTAACAAACAAAAAACAGCAAGTCGAAAACCAAGTCCTCTGTTAACACTAAACAGATTTTGGAACATTCATTATGCCACAAACTATACGCGAAGTTACATTTTACAAGTGATACAAATATGTTTGAAACACGTGTTACAGATAAACGAATTCAACTGTCTTTTCCCGACGTTTCTTATTCTATAAACTGAAGTTTTCATTTTGTAGTTTAACATATTTTAAAATTTTCGAAATGAAACTTTAACTTTGATAAATGATTTACCATAAGCAAAACCATACCTCCATTTTTATATATTAACCACAAGTCCATTTGTGGCTAAGAGTCTGTATATATTTATACACGTTGAGTTGTTAAAAGAAATTCAGATTTATTTCTTATACGTCGTAGAAACTCAAAACACCCGCTAATATTTTAGCGAGAACCCTGATATACTCACGCCAGGGGACCTGTTAGAAGTGAGCCACATATAATTTATCTCAGTGAGAACCCTGATATACTCACGCCAGGGGACCTGTTAGAAGTGAGCCACATATAATTAATTTCTTGGAAGGGTTAATAATTTCCATTTTCTCTCTCAGATACTACACGAGGAATGGGGTGCATAAGTATCCGTTTAAAAGGTTAAATGTTATAAAAGATGAGAAAATTATGTGCTTTGAAACATGTCTTTAAAGCACATATTAGGTCTGTGACCGGCTACGATGAAACACAACAGAATATGAGGGCAACCTGTCGGATTCAGCTAAGCCTACTTTAATACAGAGTTAATATATGGTTTAATATGGTCAAGTTGTAGACTGAAGTTCTAAAGTAGCTCTGGTTGGATTTTGCACGGAAAACTAGGATGGTTGCAGCCTCAAGAAGCGATTATTTGTGGCATTTATGTGGACAACTTTGCAGATGCGTTTACATGTTGTTTCAGTTACGACTCTTTACGAATGGAGGTGGTTTAACCTTGTCTTAACCATCTTATTTGATCTAAGTATGCCATAGCAGTTAACATGCCAGTTTATGAACCAGCAGGCCCAAAGTTAGAGCCGAGATATATCAGTGACCTTATTATGCTTGTTTCTGTAAGTGTGTTATAACCACAGCAGTCAGTCATTCCATAGTCACGTAAGTCAGTCAGTCATTCCGTAGTCACGTAAGTCATAAATGATGCTTATCTCTGTTAGCGTGTTATAACCACAGCAGTCAGCCATTTAGTAGCTATGAAAGTCTTGGATGATGCTTGTGTCTGTAAGCGTGTTTTAACCACAGCAGTCAGTCATTCTGTAGCCACGTAAGTCATGGATGATGCTTATCTCTGTAGGCGTGTTATAACCACAGCACTCAGTCATTCCGTAGTCACGTAAGTCATGGATGATGCTTATTTCTGTAAGCGTGTTATACCCACAGCAGTCAATCATTCCGTAGTCACGTAAGTCATGGCTAATGCTTATTTCTGTAAGCGTGTTATAACCACAACGGTCAGTCATTGCGTAGCCACGAAAGTCATGGATGACTTGGTACTTACAGTACAATTTACGTACTCTACCAAGAGTAAGTTTCTGTCTACTTTTTGTACTACAATTTACGTACTCTACCAAGAGTAAGTTTCTGCCTTCTTTGTTGAAATTATATTACACATGGAGGGTCAGGTTTGAATTTCGCGCAAAGCTATACGAGGGCTATCTGCGTTAGCCGTCCCTAATTTACCAACCGTCAATTCCTGGGCTAATCTTCTATCATTGAATCGTGGGATTGATCATAACTTATAACACCCCCACGGCTGAGAGAGCGAGTATGTTGTTTGTGACGGAGATTTGAACCCGCGATCGTCGGATTACGAGTCGAGTGCCTTAACCATCTTGCCATGCCGGACGGCCACGTGGAAGGTGGTTACTGATGTATGTTTGTCCCTTTACATTATTTACATTTATAAACTTAACCGATTAAACTGTACAGATGTCGGATTATCACGGTACAGGTTTACATTACTGGTACACAAAACGATGCCTGTTTCTTGTAGTTTATTGGTGATTTATGAATGTTGGGAAACAGGCATTATAAATTACATATTCAAACAGTGTATATTAATAGGTCTAGATATTTATATGCCGTATTTTATTTACTCTAACACTTACTCGTTCATAAGATTTTTACGTAATAAATCCTCGTTATGACTACTATAGACGTCATAGAATATTTATGGTCGTTCATTCCGTAAAATGTTATCTCCATCTACGTGGAACGTTTTTATGCTTTATTTAACAGTTTTACCTAACCTCTAATTAATGAATCATTCGTTATTCGACCTTCGATGTAGAGCCATCTATGAACAGTCAAGACAATTATAACGTCGTTACTTGAATAAAGAACGAGCCTCAAGGTGAACCCTGAATGAGATATGGTCGAAGTGTGATAGTTCATGTCATTATCACAAACAGACGGGAGGCTGAAGTAACTCGTTTGTGGTTGTTGTGTATTTTATAAACATTACTTCAATGGAAAGTTCACAGTTTGTCATTTTAAACCTACGAAGAGATCGATTCTGAAACTAATTAAAACATCTTAGGCGTTACAGTGGATTGCATTTTTTAGTTTATTGTATAATGGGTCACATGAGCGACCTTTAGACGTTATTAAACATGGTATCTATTCGTTGTTGCGTCTCGTAATTGTTATAATTCAAAAGTTTCTTATTCACTTGCAACATTATGTAAACAAACCTTTGCCATGAACCACGGTAGTGATTTATAATATGGATCGCCCAGGAATTTTGTAAACATTCTAATAGAACACAGTGGAAAAAAAAAACAGCGTGGTCTTAAGCCATTATTGAAGACCTTCCACTTCGATAGCCAAGACTGATACAATATTGATAATAGTAAAACAATGTTGATTTTCAGATTGTTAACAAAATTTACCCACTTGTTCTTCATATTCAAATTATTCTTGTTTCACAAGCCTACAAAACACAAAAACTGATACGAATGTTTTATCTAAACCTGGATAAACCTACTAAAAAGCTCCTGTGTAGATGAAAATCAGTTTTTCATTGCTAGGGGACCAAGTTTCTCTTCGAATCCAATTAAAGGAATTAAGCCTACAGTAAAAATCACTTAGAATACTGCGTCAAAATCTACGCCCAGCAACAAAACAAACTCCTGGGAAGGTTGTAGGACTATTTTAAAGTTAATTTTTGGAAGTTGAGATTTCCACCCTCTGAAACTTTCCAAGTTTATCTCCACTACCAACATAAGCACTTTGAAGCCGATCACGCATAGCAAATATGTAGAAGTCATTTACACACCGTAATACTACTCTGAAACGTTTAGTTTTATTAGAATAAACTACGTGTATATTTATAACAGTGCCATCTTAACAGTTATATTATTTTACAAGCTTACGTGCCTATTCATAAGTGCCTGCCGTATTATTAATTACAGTTTTAAATGCAGTATTGAGTACGTTACAGAGTAGTTTTAAAATTAATTCGAACGTCCTCGTTTTGACGCCCTGAAGAATTTCTGTAAGTTCTTTATTTCCCAACATATAAAATGTATGTTATTTTACTAATTCGTATTTATTTAAAAAACCTGTACAACTTATAATTTATCAGTTGGAAACTTTCACATTGAAAATTCATCATTTCTTAAGTTCGCTGTTATACTTTGCCTCTACGACTATTTCAGTGACTTTTCTAACAGAAGACAATTACCATAGTAGATTTCTCTACTCTTGTGACTTATGATTTACTTCTCAAATTTTAGTACTTCGTTGAAATTGCGAATGCATATTTTACTGTTTTTATATTATCATTATTCACGTTTATGTTTCACAAGCCTACAGCAAAATCGTTTGGGTGTTTACACCAAGACCTAGACATATAATATATGAAATACTTAGAAGGTCATGTTGTTTACATGACTATAAATACATAATACACACGATGTTCTCGCGAGCGGTCTTCTTTAAACTCGACCTTTTCAAACGCGTGTTTATGCAAAACAGGCACAACAATCATTTGGCTCAATAAATAATGGTTGCACTTTAAGCATTTTCAACTATAGAATAATTTAACAAGAGGTGATTCTCAATAGCCACGGTACGTGACATTATTTTAGACAGGATTAGAGTGAATTAATCTATGAAACTTTTGCTTTACTTTTTATTAGCTATAGTTTTGTGGGTCAGCAATGATACCAAACATGGGGAGCACGTAAGTCCGATTCGTTTTTATTATTCATCAGAATCTACCAGCCTACCCTCAAACTGAAATTCTTTTAGGCAGGATAAAAATGAATTAATACAAGGTGTTTTTGGCATGATCAAATATATCAACCGAAAGAATTTGATCTTATGACTAAAACCGTAATTAGATTAAATTGCTCATGAGATTGCGCAGCAAAAAACAGAAAAAAAACTCGGAGACGTTTAATAAGCCACTATGCCGCAGCTGAAAAACTAAACACTGTGTAGAAATGTATTGTTCTGAAGTTTCCTTTACAGTAGCGTAGTTATTCTTTCAATTTTTTTGTTACCTCACAAGTGAAGAGGCAGGAATAATGTTTAACATCACAAAAGAAGACAAGAAATGCAATGAATAAAAGGCCCTAGTCTAAAGAACTTGTAAGTCCGTTTTGAAATGTTTCATAGCTCATGTATGATGTATTATTTTTAGTAATCGTACATAATAGCCAGATGTGCTAGATAAACATGTTTGATTGTTTAAAAATGAACAAGCGGGAAACAGATACAACTGACGTTTGACGAAAGAAAAATACAATAACAGTAACCTTGAAAATAAATATACAATTGAATGTCTGTTGCTTAAAACCTATTACATTTGCAGTAAACAATATGGCAAATGTTATTTATGTGTTGCCTTTTTTGTTCCTGGCATCACGAAGTTGCGTTTTTAGAAACAGCACTGACTTTATAGTTTTACTCAAACGAGCACCTGCCATGCCAACCGTCACTACACTTATCAGCTGTAATTTTACACTCAAGTAACCATGGGGCCCAAGTCCTACAACAGACTTAACTAATGTTTTACCCCGTCCTTGTATTGAAACTAAAGAAAACGCAAGACATGAGGATTGTGAAACCGTAGAGCACCTATGGTCGTGAAGACAAACTCACAATTTGTAAAACATCAGGTACTAAATGAATTTATGATAAAAGCTCTCTGTGTAAGCCCAGGTATTCATTCTTAACACCTTTGTTATAACTGTTTACAAAATCTTACACGACAATAAAGACGTAATCAAGAGAAACTGCTTAGAGAAGAAAGAAAAAACGAAACGAGTTTGTCACTTATAAATCTTGTTGAATTCAATAGTTTGTTATCCTACCTTCATAATGTGCTACTAATAAACTAAGCCTGCTACTTATCAACTTTTAAACGGCAGCCATGATCAACTGATGTTCATTCCTACAATATTCCTGCTGTTTAATGGAAGTTTACTTAACAATCGATAGTGTTTAAGAACTATGACGTAATATCTTGCACTTTATTTATATTAACATTAGGTATAACTGGGACACAATGTAGGTGGAAATAAAAAATATTCGATAAGATAACATAATAACTTAAGGTACTATGTAACAAAAGATATTATCTCCCATGTCATAAATGCTAGTGACGGAGAAAGTGGCTGATATAGTAGGATATTTTATAATCACTAAAACATCAAAAGAGTTTAATTCTTAACGCTAGATTTTGTGAAAAAAATTTGGTTATTATACTTTTAACACGTAATCGTTACTGAATCCGGTAGAAACAAAGTAATATTCGTGAAAATGTTAGTGGACACCCTCATTCATTAATGGCCAAGGGATTCAAGATGAATCTTAGAGTTCATTTGATAATGCAATCGTCTTCTTACACTGCTAAGATGTAACGGATTTTGACTTGAAACTACCATTATAGGATTTAAAATTTTTAAATTACCGATACCCTCTCGCCATCTAGTAACATGATATGGAAACATAAGTTCAATCATCAATTCGGCAAAATAAACTGTATTTTGAATGTTTTACGTATAAATATACACTACAATTATCATAACTGCACTTAATTCTTTAAGACAGGATTAAGAAGAGGGACTCTATTTTAAAATTATTTATTAGCTTTTTTTTTTGTGTACCAGCGTGAGGTACGCGAGTATACTCTGTTCGATTTTCTACGTTTATTATTCATTAGGATCTCTACGAGCTTTCCATCAAATTTAAATGATTCTAAGCAGGGTTAGAGTAAATTAATCTACAAGACCTTGTCGTGGTCAAACAGATCAAATGAAAGGATTTTCGTCTGTAAGAATAAATCTCAAATTGGTTAAAAGATTACGGGGCTATAAGCTAAATATTTGTAGTTGGAAAACTCAGCCATTCTATAAGCCTTATTGCCGCGGCTGAAAATTAACGAAGTTATTTGTAATAACTCGACTGTTTATAATTACTTCCTGTGTTTTACTCTAGGTTGAGAAGAATCTTAATGTATATGCTCCCCAGTGGCTCTGCGGTATGTCTGCGGACGTAAAGCGCTAAAAACCGGGTTTCGATACCCATGGTGGGCAGAGCACAGATAGCTCACTGCGTAGCTTGTGCTTAATTCAAACAACTTAATACAGATTTATTACACTTAAAAACTAAATATTAGTGATATTCTAATTAAACTATTTTGAGTTGTTTTTTTCAATAAATATTTAAAAATCCCAAAATTATCATGGTTCATTCATGATGGATCGACATGATCAATGGTTAGGGTTCTCACCTCGCATTTCGAGGGTCGAAGGTTGGAATCCCGTCCCACCATCAAGCTTGTCCTTTCAGCCATGGGTGAGTTATAATGTGACGTTCAATTCTTTGATAATAGAGTAGCCTCAAAAGTTACCGGTGAGTGATGTTAACTATCTCCCTTCCCTCTGGTCACTCTTAAGTTAGGGACGGATTTCGCAGATAATCCTCCTGCAGCTCTGCCAAAAATTCGGAACAAACCAAACAAACAAATATTTTATAATACTCTTTACGTCCAACTGCAATTTTTAGAATGTCCACAAATGTTGATAGACTTGCATTTGCAGTGTCATCTAGTGGTTAAATATACAAACAAGCATTTATCACAATATACAGGCCAGGCATTAGTAATTATTACGAAATGATGAACGTATTTTACAAAATTGTTTTAAAGTAACCTACAAAGAGAACAGTTAATTGTTATATATTCTTACATTTTAAGCCTGTTACGAAAAGTCCATCGACTGATGTTACAAAAGTAACTGTATAATCAACTTCAGATGTTTGTGCACGCTTCAATGATAAACATTAACGTCGTTTACTCACTAGACTGCACAGTTTTGTTTTTAAAGAATATAATACAGACAGTATTAATACAATAACCACAAATGTATTAATAATTATTTATTTTTGTTGTTATTTTGTGCGATTGTTGGAAAGTAATGTACGACTATCAGCTCCAGCAGTTTCCGATTTATAAATGTTAGTCTAGAGCGATGGTAACTATTCAACACCACCTACCGCCAACTCTTGGGATAATATACGACTCACGAATAGTGGGATCGAACCTTACCTTTTAATACGACTGAAAAAATTTCGATCCCATGGTCAGGAGATTGCGAGTCTATGATCCAGCCATGTAATATCGTATCTTAGGACTGACGGCTCCAAAGTGCCAAAAGTTTTCCTGATAACTGGATCCGAACCGTAGACAATCACATTTGTATTTCTGTAAGCGCTGTACACTATACTAACGCAGAGATTAGCTTCATGGAAACATTTTCTTGGTGAAATTGTTAAAACGTCTCTAATCACGTTTCCATAATAATTGTAAAACTTTTTTTTTTAATTTGAGCAAACAGCGCTGAAAATGATTTTTTGTGTATAAAGGTAAAAATTAGAAATAATAAGTAATCGTATGATTTTTTAAAATTTATCATGGATTAGTTGTGACACGCATGTGAAAACATCTATAGAGTTGAAATACGTAGTGACCATAACACACCTGAAAACTTGTACATCTTGTCTTTTAGAACACGTTCCAAACTAAATGCAAGTTTATTCTTGGTTTTCATTTCTTTTGATGGTTGTGATAAGTATTTCAGGGCCTGCATCGAGATCGCTGGAAAGACAAACGTTCAAGATGTGATTAAAGTTAATGTCTCAGTTCACTCTGGTCAGTTTAAGATTATCATAATTATTGTATGCTTTGGCCTGATCGAGGATGTTATGATACAGCAGTTCGTGACGATTGTGTTGAAAGATTACATGCAGTTGAGCTAGGTGTGAACGAAGCTTCCATTTCGGTGCTTGGAACACACATCAAGTGTTGTTGATTAAGTGTTTAGGCTTAACGTGCAATTAAACCGAGTCTGAGCTTCAAGCTATTCAAGTGTATCGAGTTACAATTAATTAAGCTGGGTTTGAGTTAAAGAAAAGTTCAAAGTGTTTTGGAAAGACGCGAGCATCACGTGCTTGCAACTTATAAGATCAGGCTTAGCATACAGATGAACCAACTAAAAGTCAGTGTCTCTCGTTTCAGGCTATGCAAGTGTATCGAGCATTAACAGTTAAGATAGGCTCAAGTTAAACTTTTCTGGTGTTTGAAAAACACGAACGTCAGGTGTTTGTGACTAGTGTCGGAGTTGGCACTTGTAATTCTGAGCTGTGATCATTTTTTAGATATCTAATATGGATGCACCATATAATAGTGACTGAACTTATGGCATTCAGAGAGTATTTAAGACCTCAGCTAAGGATCTTTTCTTGGGAACTAAAAAAAAGAAACGAACGAGTACAATAACCATTAGAAAAGTAAACATTTATGGATCTAAGTAAGTCATGCATCGGAGTTACATGGAATTTAATACCATCAAACGAAAGCTCTCGTGCATTTGTATGAACGAACACATTTTATTAATTGTTTTAATGATGAACAAGCGTGTGATAGGAGTAGACCATGAATATTTTACTGTCTCATTTTGTATCTTTAACGGTTCCAAAGATTGCAATGGTATTCAACATGGTAAATTATTTGATACTAAGAGATCTGAATTACGGCAGTTATTTTTGTTTTTTGCAGCGCAAAGTTACACAGTGGGCTATTTGAATAACGCAAATTAGAATTGTACATCCGTAAACTTCCCACTGTCCCACCTAGAGTTGCGATATAGGGGTTCAAGGATATTATACACGCTACGGTAAGCAACTGGTTAAGTCTTCCAAAGAAAGATTTCTAAAAACATATAATTATCATTGACGTTTTCTGCCGAAATGTAATCGCAAGAGATTACAACTGTTATACGTCCCAAGTTACACTTAAGAAATGTCAAATATCAGTTTTAATTAAACACTTAGTGTTAACAAGTCGTTTATGGAGTGATGTAAACTTTGTGAAACAGCAGAAGTTTTATATACGACCTTTATATATAGTGTATTTTTATAACGAATTCTTAGTAGTGAAGCTTAACCTATTGACTGCCAAATATTTCAGCTGCTGCAATACAACTCTGATGCTTATTCATTTTGTAACTTTTTTCATGACGCCATTTTGGATCGAAAGTGAAACAATTTGTAAGAAGGTCAAATGAATGTATGGTGCTGACATCTAGCGTTGAAGTTAGGTATTATTGAGAACGAATTAACTCGTCCGTGGCACTGTGCTACCGATCGACTTGGACGAGTTATCTCGTCTACGGCACTGAACAGGTTAAATGTCCATAACTGTTCATATACGGATTTTAAACATTTTCCTGATGTGTGCATTATTTAATCAGCACATCATGATGCTCCAAAATGCACAAAAATCACCGTTCTTCTGCTGTTTTGAAGTTTGAATTGTGTAACATATACCACACTGCCCGCTTCACCCCCACCTTATAAAAATACCACACTGACAGCTTCACCCCTACCTTATAGAAAATACCATACTGAAAGCTACACCCCACCTTATAAAAAATACCACACTGCCAGCTTCACCACACCTTATAAAAATACCACACTGCCAGCTTCACCCCACCTTATAAAAAATACCACACTGCAAGCTTCACCCCACCGTATAAAAATACCACACTGCAAGCTTCTAACCCCACCTCATAAAAAAATACCACACTGTAAGTTCCACCCCACCTCATAAAATACCACACTGCAAGCTTCACCCCACCTTATAAAAATACCACACTGCAAGCTTCACCCCACCTTATAAAAATACCACACTGCCAGCTTTTACCCCCACCTTATAAAAAATACCACACTGCCAGCTTTACCCCACCTTATAAAAAATACCACACTACCAGCTTCACCCCACCTTATAAAAAATACCACACTGCCAGCTTCACCCCACCTTATAAAAAATACCACACTGCAAGCTTCACCCCACCTTATAAAAAATACCACACTGCAAGCTTCACCCCACCTTATAAAAAATACCATACTGCCAGCTTCACCCCCACCTTATACCAGCGAGGATTCTAATTCTACGTCCATTTACTTTCCACTTTTAATACTTGAAGTATTAGGTGAAATAATAAAGTTATTCCTTAAGTAATTTCTCTATTATAAACATAACTATTATTGTTACTCTAAATATCCAGATCTGTATTCATTTGATGCTTTTGGATAAAGTGCTTGAATTAAAAGAACTGTACGACTTACCAATCAGTCAAATCTGGGATATTAATGGAAGCATATCGAATACATTTCTTTCTTTTTTCCTACTTTAGCGAATTTCTTTAGCTATATCACTTTACTCATTCATAGATTGTAGTTATGGTAAGTGATGGTCAATTCTTTTGTAATTCAGTGGCGCCATCTATATTTCTCCAAGATGAAGTCTGTCCAAACTGCACCACCTAATTTTGCTAGTATAATTCAGGTCTGGGTAGTCGTTGGTATCAATTTATACTGAAATCTGCACTACACGTGAACCTCCGCAAGAGTTAATTGTTTTATGTTATCGACATTTAGCTACAGACAACTGCAATGGCCAACCCAAAGAGATATCCATACGTTTTTCCTTCAGGATTACTCTAGAAGATAGATGCTGATTTGATGTCTTTAAATCTTAGTTTCATTGCAGCTTGTGTAGTATTGGTTAGCGTATTAAGAGTGCTACAGTTATAAGGCGGGACTTGTTTCGTATTTGCACGAATCGTGAGAAAGCAGTCTCTGTTATTTTGCGCAGTGCGTTACGATTTCTTCTTTGTATACGCGGAATTCATGTGATGCAGTATAAGCTTTCCCACGTACAGTGTTGTTAGAACGAGCGAGTAACGCATCGAACATACTTTCATTTAATTATGTTCGTTATTCAACGCGTCAGTCGTTTACAAAAGATTGAACCAGTCGAGTATGTAATAAACTAGGACTAGTCCTATTGTTGTTGGTCGTATATTTTCACGTTGTATTACATGGCCACTCGTAAATGCCTATTGCGCATAAGCATATAAGCTTTATTAAAATGAAATAAGTTAAGTCAATCATATTTGTTCATTAAAAATGTTGACTGGTTTTTGCCCTCCAACCAACTAAACGTACCACCCACACTCCCACAGGGGCTCAGCGAAAAGCCTGAAGGTTTACGACACTAAAAGCCTGGTTTCGATGCTTTTGGTGGCGTACAACAGATAGCTCGTTGTACGGCTTTGCATTTAACAAACGCTTTGTTATAACAAAGCTTTCTGAATTTCAGGTAGTTATTCTGAAGCGAAATATTTGTTATACAAAGAAAGGCCCGTGTATTGTATTACTGTAGTTTACATTTTGTTTGACTGGTAGTGAACAAAAGTTACTACAATTGTATAAAACAAGAATGATTTTCTCTACGTTACTGCAAATACTTTAGTTCTATGGAGAAAATTTAACCGTGGCAATTAGGCACCACCATATTAGTCCATTGTATACTGTTGTTACTGTTCGTAGAGAGAGAGACATACAAACTGTAATAATTGTTTGTTACTGTTCGTAGAGAGAGAGACATACAAACTGTAATAATTGTTTGTTTCTGTTCGTAGAGAGAGAGACATACAAACTGTAATAATTGTTTGTTTCTGTTCGTAGAGAGAGAGACATACAAACTGTAATAATTGTTTGTTTCTGTTCGTAGAGAGAGAGACATACAAACTGTAATAATTGTTTGTTTCTGTTCGTAGAGAGAGAGACATACAAACTGTAATAATTGTCTGCTACTGTTCGTAGAGACATACAAACTGTAATAATTGTCTGGTACTGTTCGTAGAGACATACAAACTGTAATACTTGTCTGCTACTGTTCGTAGAGACATACAAACTGTAATAATTGTCTGTTACTGTTCGTAGAGAGAGAGAGAGACATTCAAACTGTAATAATAATTTATTGTCTGTAACTGTTCGTACAGACATAGAAACTGTAAGAACTGTCTTTTACTGTTCGTAGAGACATACAAACTGTAATAATTTTTTGTTACTGTTCGTAGAGAGAGAGACATACAAACTGTAATAATTGTTTGTTACTGTTCGTAGGAGGCAAACAAACTGTAATAATTGTTTATTACTGTTCGTAAGGGGCAAAGAAACTTTAATAATTGTTTGTTACTGTTCGTAAGGGGCAAACAAACTGTAATAATTGTTTGTTACTGTTCGTAAGGAGCAAAGAAACTAATAATTGAAGATTTCTCTTTATTCGGGAGTAGAAACACAAAATTGTTCGTTGTTTTTTGTTCATATGAGAACATAACTCCTGACCTAAATACATGTTCATGCCTATTCGCCAGGAACTTGGCAGTAAGCTTGAGGGCTTGCACTCTAAAAAATATTAGTGTAATAACCGTGGTGGGCACAGAGCAGGTAGTCTGTTGTGTGGCTATGTACTTGAACACAGACAGGTAAGGGAAACCTTTCCTATCAAACATCAACTTTGGAAACGTATTTTAACATCACACTTAGTGGTCACTATTCATTTCTTCACCACATGTAGCTGCACAATAGTAGGTCTATTGAATAAAGTTAGTATTTCGAAAACTGTTTAATCTAGAAGTCTCTAATGCAACGAAGGTTCTGTTCAACCTACACCTTGGTCAATTATAATCTTTCTAAACATGGTTTTGAAAATGTAAGAAAAGTTAGTTGTCTTTTTATGTTGTTGTTGCACGTTTATAGATTTTTCTTTTAAGTGGAGAGTGAGTGGTTATTCCTTATCTTCTGGAAGGGGGTTATCAAACATGGTACTGTGAGCAAGGAGGTTAGACGATGATTTGTATTCCTCAGCACGACAGTTTATGAAAATCCGGGCTTCGATCCTCGCAGAAGATACGGCAGATAGCTCAATGTGGTTTTGTTCTAAAATAAACATATTTGTTTTCCTTTAAAGAGGGTTTGGTCTGCTTTGAATTTCGTGTAAAACTACACGAGGGCTATCTTAGCAGTGAAAGACTAAGAGTCATCATTGTCATTTCTTGGACTATTCTTACCAATGAAAAGTGGGAATTACCGCACATTATAACGCCCCAACAACTAAAAGAGGCAAGCATGTTCTGTGTGACGGGGATTCTAACCCGCGACCCTCAGACTACAAATGAAGTGCCCTAATCACCTGGCTACACCAGATCCTTTTAATAAGTACAGGGAACTGAGTTTCTACTTTAAACCCATTTGGTCATCTTACTTTCTTTTTTTTACTTACTGAAATTTTTCGACCAGTAAAGCCTATCAATAAAAAAGGTGAGACTGTTTTGTAGATATCCTCTTGAGTTTTAAAACTCTTCGCCAGGAGATATGTTCTCAAGAACTGACTTGTGCAATCTGAAGAAGTCATGGACATCAATTAGGGTAATGACACAGAAGTATCAACAAAATATATCAGTAATGATATAAATAGAACAGACATTACTTTGTTTAAAAGGACATCATTGTACAAATAAATATTTATGTGTTTGTAACATTGATATATAAGAACATTCCTAAACATTTTAAAATTCATTACATTATCCAGTCCTAATCCAAACACCATAACGAGGATTTCATGTGGTAATAGCAAACAAAAGTGTTGGAGAGGTCCTATCTATCAGATAAAATCTAAAAAGTGGATGATAAACCAGTTAGCAGTCATAGAAAATTAATTAAGAGATGCAGAGTTTAGTGCTTATGTTATACCCACAACTTCTCAAATCTTACTGTTTTTACTGCTTACTGCCAGTTGTGGGAAGGTTACCCTTAAAGAAATGTATGACGTCATCCCATAAGTAATGTCCGAAAATTTAATACAGAAAGTGAATCATAATTTCTGTCTTTGTAAAAGGTTTTAATGACTAACAAATGTAGTAGGACTGTATAAAAATGTTCAGACAAATAAAAGAAACTAACCAAACTCCACTTTTTCAGATTATTAATCAAATAAACCCTTATGAAGATGGATGTGTCTGAGGAGCACATTAGGCATACAATGCTTTAGAAGTTTAAAAAAGGTAATAGTGCAGCAGAAACTAAACAAAACATTCAAGATGTTTATGGTGCGTAGTCTCTCTATGAAAGAAAATGTCGAAGGTGGTTTCAGAAGTTCAGGTCAGGTGACTACAGCTTAAGTGATGTGTCACGTTCAGGTTGTCGTGTTGAGTTTAGGGATGACTTGCTTCTGGCTGCACTTGATGAAGATTGTGATGAAGAGTTGAAGAACTAGCACAGAAGCTTAATTCAACCCATTCAACACTTCATGTCATCTGCAACATCTGTCGAAAGGTGTAAAAAACTTGGAAAATGAGTCCCTCATGATTTGACAGAAGCCAATCTTAGAGCAAGAGTGAACATTTGCACTTCTCTCTACTCTTGTGAACGTAACTCACCTTTTTTGGACAGGTTAGTGACTGAAGATACAAAAATAGATATTTTATCAAAATGTTAAGCGCCGCAGAGAATGGCTCAGTGCAGGTAAATTGGCTAAAGCACAGCCCAAAATGGACCTTCACCCTAAGAAAGTCTTGTTAAACGTTTGGTGGGATATTGTTGGTGTGATCTACTTTGAGTTGCGTCACTCAATGTAACGATTACATCAGACTTCTGTTGTCAACAGTTAGAGTGCTTGAATGTTGCATTGAAAGAAAACAAGTCTGCCCTGATCACTCGTAAACGTGTTTGTATCACATGAGGATAATGTACGGCCCCATACAGCAAGGATCACATCTGTAAAGATTGAATACTTGTCTGAGAAAAAACTTCCACATCCTCCTTATTCTCCAGATCTTGCCCCATCTGATTATCAGTTATTACAAAGTTTGCAGAACTATCTTGATGGAAAAGAACTTGAAACACATGAAGATATCAAAACTACCCTCTCTACATTCTTTTCTTCCAAACCCCAAGAATTTTTATAGAAATGGCATTCAGAAGTTTGTGAATCGTTGGCAAGAAGTAATTAATAATAATGTAACATACATTATTGATTAAATAACATTAAAAGAGTTTGAAATCATTTCTCTTTTTCTGAACCTAAAATCGGACATTACTTAAGGGATTACCTGATACACCCTTGTGCAAATTAATTGAAACAAATGGTAATTTTACAATATTTTCAGCATGGTAGCCGGTGTAGGCTCGCTGGACCCACTGATTTCCTTTAATAGTCATTTGTTTTTTCACACATACGGCGTCATTAGCTTGGTTTGAAGTACGGTCGATCTATTTTTGGGATATATGACGAAATTTGGAGGAATATTACGTCATTCGAAATTGCATTAGAAGGGCAAGGAGACCAGTCAAAAAACAACTTCTTACCAACTCAATGAAGAAAAACGGTATCAATGGGGTCTGAAATACAAGAACTGGATGCAAGAACAATGAAGGAAGGTGTTATTCAGTGACTAGACTCATTTCTAGGTACAGAGTCAAAGAAGTCTGGATGTTCGCAGTTCTCCAGGTGAGAAACTTCGAGAATCTCACATCAATCAGTTCATAAAACATCCCTTGAAAAAGATGTTTTGGGGCTTTTTCAGCTACAATGGCGTCGGAGACTTACATATCGTAGAAAATATGGTGCGAGAACCACAGTACATCGAAGTTTTGTAGAGAAGTGTCGTTCCAAAATTGAAAAAGAGATTTCTAGATGGATCTGGCATTTTTCAACAATATCTGGCTCTGTGCCACACATCGAAACTTGTGAAGAATTTTATGACTACAACGCGAATAAAGGTGCTGGACTGGCTTGGAAACTCTCTGGACTTAAATCCTGTTGAAAATCTTTGAGCGATTTGTAAAGAAAGACTTCGTAGAAAAGACTGTACTACGAAAGATAAGATAATTGAGACCATAATTGAGGTGTGGTACCGCGATCCAAAAATTAGTAAAGATTGCAGTCAACTCGTGCACTCGATGCCAAAGTTGATTAATGACAATCTGAAAAATAAAGGCGATCATATCATGTATTAATTTGTGAGTAATTTTTGTATTCTCAGAAATAAAACGCAAAAAATTGAAAAAATCGTTATTTTCCGTCTTGTTTCAATTAATTCGCACAAGGGTGTATTAACGTCCGAAGTGGAAATAAAGTAAAACTATCCTATAAATAGTTTTACAGAACATTACATATCATTCTCCGCTCTGAAAAGCGCCAAAATTCCAAAAGTAGAATAACTACGCTAATAATTTCCCTACAAGTTACTTCCAACCTTCCTCCTTTTCTGAAAATGAAATATATTATACACGATCTTAAAAAAACAATTTTTGTATTAAACATATAAAAAATAACTACAAAACCTACCTTAAGTACTGAAGGTAGTTCATATTTTCTTTGTTATAACATTATTCAAGTATACCACACAAAAAACTGAGATAGGCCTAACTATTTCATGTTAGTTTTTCCAGGCTCAGTAATACTGAACTATTAATAATGTTAAGTGTAAAGGTAGATAGCTAGCCACCTCTAGTGACAAAAAAGTTTTTATTTCTTATTGATTATTTATCTAGTAATATATTTTTTTTGCGAAAAAAAACAAAACCTTTTTTGTTGGTGTAGTATTTATAACCATTATTTTATAATTTAGTTATAAATAATATAACTTTGTGCGAAATAACTGTTATTATGAGTATTTTAAAATATTTTTAATTGTGATGTAATGACGCCTTTTAGCACACACGAGGAACTATACCACTGGATTTAGGTCGGCCAACGATGGAAAAATAAATGTCCTCGACTTATTAAATATATTCAATTGTACTAATACAATACCCAAATCTAGATAAATAGCATGTATGTGACAATTGTTACTCATTTTATTTGAAGTTATTTTGGATATATTAAACTTGGTGAAAAGTATTGATTATATATAGCAATTAGATCACCTAAGTATAATTATATAACTTAGGATTTCTTATAAAAAAACGAGTACAAATTGGTCATATGTGAAGAGATGTTAACTCCCATCGAAACGCACACAGTTTCTTTATATAATCGTTCATTAACGGTAAGTAGTATAACTATTATAAATACAGAAGTGAAGAATGTTTCACACTGAATTTTTGTAAATTTATAATTAAGAATATCTATATTTGTGTCTATAAAATTATTGAACAAGTAATTGAAACGTTTATTAAATATTTCAGACCTATATTAGTGTACAATGTTTTGTTTGTTTGTTTGTTTTGGAATTTGTGGAAAGCTACACGAGACCAATTAGCTGTCCCTAATTTAGTAGTGTAAGGCTAGAGGAAAGGCAGCTAGTCATCACCACCCACCGCCAACTCTTGGGCTACTCATTTATCAACGAGTAGTGGTATTGACCGTCACATTATAACGCTCCCACGGCTGAAAGGGTGAGCATGATTGGTGCGACGGGGATTCAAATCCGCGACCCTCAGATTACGAGTCGATTGCCTAAACCCACCTGGCCGTGCCGAGCCTTTGTACAATGTAGTGACATCATAAGTAGAAACATAATCAACCACATTTAAGTTATTTATACATTCCAAAACTGGAATGTTGTTCATAAGGATCCAGAAGTATTAGTTTGAATTATTACATAATATTTTTTATTTTTAGAAACACAAGATCCACAATATTTCTAAGAACAAGTGATACAGATCTAGTAACTGTATTTAAAGAATTTCTTACAAGTATCAAGTTAATGAGATTTTTTATACAATTTATTGTCTTGTTTTGTGCGACGGGGATTCGAACCTGTGACCCTCAGATTTTATACACTTTAGGAGTTGATATAAAAATAGAAGATGACAAGAAGAAGAGTCAATATAATTAACTTTCCATGACTGTGGGGGCGTTATAACGTGAAGGTCAATCCCACTATTCGTTGGTAAAAAGAGTAGCTCAAGAGTTGGCGGTGGGTGGAGATGACCAGCGGCCTTCCCTCTGGTCTTACACTATTAAATTATGGACGGTTAGCGCAGATAGCCCTAATGTAGCTTTGCGTGGAAATAAAAAACAAACAATTCTTTTTTGTTTTCAAAAGACAAAACTTTGTTTTACGTAAAGTCAACCCTTCTCTGGTAAAAAGCCTAGGTCTTCTTCCGCTAATGTCTGGTATAAAATGTAAATTATATATTTATATATAACACTCAAAACATTTTATATTTTCTTGTAAGATATACTATTTACAGGAACGTTGTTTCTGCTATTTGTAATACGTATTTAACATTGTTGTAAATAAATAAGAATTATCTCCTTCTTTGTTTCAATTTCTAAGTGAATATCCAGAATTATTACAACTTATCCTAGATTTGTTTAACAGTTCTTGTACCAGCACTTTAGGCCAGCGAAACTGAACCTCACATACACACGTCTTCAGGTACTTTGGGATAGCTACAGGATAAATGAGACAATGGAAATGCTTTCTCGGTACTCTGGGGCCTCTGGGGAGCTTGTGACGTTTTCAAACCACTTCGTTGCGAGGTATATTTTGTGGTGGTTGATATGATAATTGGAGTTCCGTCGACATGGAGCTGTGTCTTTTTACAATAAAATACATTGATTTCTCTATTGTTGTAACCTTGCAGAAATAAAAGTATGATGAAAACCAGGAATAGCTAATTACATACCACTCAACACATCAACTACATATTTATGTTATCTCTCATGATCGTGTACACAATTTATCTCCCTTCTTTGTTTTAACAACTTGCTTCAAAAATCCAATTACGGTTTTAACTTATAAACAAACGTGTGTAATTACCATTTGTGAAGAAGCATATTCCATTCAAACGGAAAACTGGATTCGGTATCATTAATAATTGTTGTTGTTGTTAGAAGTCATTAATAATTGTTGTTGTTGTTGGAAGTTTTGGTGTCTACTTCAAAACTCGTGACGAAGAGTTTTTATCTTATGTTTGTGTTAGAGCTATTGAAGTACAAGTTATCTTATGTTTGTGTTAGAGCTATTGAAGTACAAGTTATCTTATGTTTGTGTTAGAGCTATTGAAGTACAAGCTGCGTGTTCAAGACGCTACAGTTTCAGAAAGCTGGATCTAATAATAATATAATATTATATTTTATATAATAATTATAGTTTCACACAGTTTTATTGTGTATCGATACAATAACTTGCATATCACTGTGTATCGATACAATAACTTGCATATTACTGTGTATCGATACAATAACTTTGCATATCACTGTGTATCGATACAATAACCTGCATATCACTGTGTATCGATAAAATAACTTGCATATCACTGTGTATCGATACAATAACTTGCATATTACTGTGTATCGATAAAATAACTTGCATATCACTGTGTATCGATACAATAACCTACATATCACTGTGTATCGATAAAATAACTTGCATATCACTGTGTATCGATACAATAACCTGCATATCACTGTGTATCGATAAAATAACTTGCATATCACTGTGTATATGCTTCTTTAAACTGTGAATATATTGATTAACTTCTAATAATTCTTATTTTATTCATTCACGTTACATTACAGATATAACACGAAGAATTATCTGCTCAAATCTGCTATTTAAATATACACGTGTTTGAGAAGCACGAGAGTCTGTGATAGCAGCTTACTTGATTTTTTTAAACATTATCTATTCGATTGAATAATAAACTAAAACTCATTATGTTATTTCTAAAACTAGTTTCTATTTTAAATCTGATAATAAAAACAGTCCAACTAGCGGCGTCGAAATAAACTACATAAATACTTTTAATTAAATCGAAAAATTTTATATTTGAGAACAACTTCGCATGATATTGCTCCACGGAATCCCAAGAAGGCAAACTTAGTTTTATCCTATTTGTGTTTTTCAAAATATTTCAAGCAAAATTCTTATCCGGATAATCTATATCGTTCCAACAGTGAAGTCCTGATATACGATGTTTAATTTTTGAAAATTTTACATTCATATATCACGTACTTTGTACACTTAAGCCTCATCGAATACTGTTGTCAAACGAAGCCTTTTATCAAGATACTTTACGAGCTTTGTAGTGGCGGCCTCTACAGATGTTAAAAGACAAAACCTAAATATTTCTTGGTTTTCTTATACTCCCAACAATTCTCAACTGACAATGATGAAAGAAGACCAGAGACTGAAAAGTAAAAAAAACAAAAAAAATAAATAGTTTTATGTTGCAAGTTGCACGAGGATAAAACTAAATTGTATCTATCCCCAGTAGTAATAAGGCATGAAAGTCCCATCAGGAAAACAAAAATTCTGGGAATAATGGATATTTTAATAAATCTCAGAACTACAGCTCGGAGGAATAATTTAAACACTATTGTTGGTACCTTTCGTTGTTAGAAGTACACGAGTAAAGTCACGTGTTTAGGTATGTTGTCAAAATAAGTACAGATAGCAATATTATGAAACATGCCAAACACCCTGGTGCTGGTTTCTGTTGTCAAAATAAGTATATGAATAGCAATATTATGAAACATGCCAAACACCCTGGTGCTGGTATTCTGTTGTCAAAATAAGTACAAATAGCAATATTATGAAACATGCTAAACACCCTGGTGCTGGTATTCTGTTGTCAAAATAAGTACAGATAGCAATATTATGAAACATGCTAAACACCCTGGTGCTGGTATTCTGTTGTCAACGATAAGTACTGGATACCGCAATATTATGATAAGCACTGCTAAACACCCTGTTTGGCTGGACATTCTGTGCTGTACTGGTATTCAACAACAAATGTTGAGAAAACTGTCCCTAGATTCTTACGTTTAAGTACTTTTTTACCCAACATTTGTGTGGTTACTTGGTTAACGTGTAAAGTCTTTAAATCAGATACGGACCAAAATATTTGGAATGCATTCATAAGTAAGATGACGGGTAGTGTATTACGTTAATCTCTGGATTAGAGTTTAAGAGATGACGGGTAGTGTATTACGTTGATCTCTTGTGAGAGTTTAAGAGATGACGGATAGTATATTACGTTAATCTCTGGATGAGAGTTTAAGAGATGACGGGTAGTGTATTACGTTGATCTCTTGTGAGAGTTTAAGAGATGACGGGTAGTGTATTACGTTAATCTCTGGATGAGAGTTTAAGAATGACGGTAGTGTATTACGTTGATCTCTGTGAGAGTTTAAGAGATGACGGACAGTATATTACGTTAATCTCTGGATGAGAGTTTAAGAGATGATGGGTAGTGTATTACGTTAATCTCTGGATGACAGTTTATTTTCCAGTGGCGGCGCCAAGGAGGGCTTTGGGGACTTGAGCTCTCCACAAATAAGACAAACCCTCTCCCCCCCAATATTGTTACCTACATATATTCATAAAATATGGAAAACAGAATCATCGTTGTTGCTTAACAATTAACATCAAATAGACATAGATTTGTCGAACTCAACGTCTTCATTAAAACGAAAGTATGTGTCATGCGTCCCATAGCAACATAGTGAATGCACTGAAACTCATGCGCTGTATTGCCACTCCCTGTTTCATGCCATTCTATCTTGAGCTTTGACGAAGATTAGACAACCACGTGATTTCAAGTTACAACAGATCATCAGGGATTTTACTTGATAAACCAAAGGTTTCACAGGTATTTACCCATTATTTTCATTTATCTTTTATTGAAAAGTAAAACATAGCATGCATGTATAAGTGTATTGTGTATAGGTCAAAACTATGAAGCATTTAGCCGGTGTTGTGTCCTCTCTGAGATCATTTTGCATTGTGTATCAGCCATCCAAAATTGTACTGATGATTGTGGCATACACTTAAAATTGTGACTTACAATCCAATTAATGTTATACTTATGATTAAATAAAATCAGAGTACAAGTTTTCAATGAAAACTGCATTGAAAACGACAGTTCAAAATAGCACACCTTTCTGAAATGTACCTTGGTATTTACATTATTATAATTTACCATCTATACTTCATATTGATGGCATTTTGGGAAGCCCCTCCACAGTTTACCTTAGCCCCCCCTTCCCCAACGAAAATATCCTGGCGCCGCCACTGTTATTTTCTGATACTTATAATAACTGTTGACAAACACGGCAACATCTTTGTTCTTTTACAGACAGAAACATACAGTTATAACAATATATTCGGTTCCGCATGGCCAGATGGTTAAGGCACTTGCCTCGTAATTCGAGGTTCGCGGGTTCGAATAACAGTCACACCAAACATGCTCACCCTTTCAGCCGTGAGGGCGTTATAATGTGACGGTCAATCCTGCTATTCGTTAGTAAAAGAGTAGCCCACGAGTTGGCGGTGGGTGGTGATGACTAGCTGCCTTCCCTCTAGTCTTTCACTTCTAAATTAGGGATCGCTAGCGCAGATAGCCCCCGTGTAGTTTTGCGCGAAATTCAAAACAAACAAACAATATATTCAACAAAGACACGTACAGTGATAACACTATATTAAACACAGAAACATAAAGTTATAACACTGTAGTCTACAGATAGAAACATACTGTTATAACATAAGTTCTTCTACAAATATAAACAAAACAGCAAAGAAGTAAGTTATATAGAGGGCACTCAGGTCAAGTCCTGTAGCTATTTAAGATAAAAGTTGTTGAGATAAACAAAAAATTTAAGAGGGAGAAAATTACGTGTTGTTTTTTTTACCAGTTACATTAAACAAGAGGGGGTGAGTATTTTCACATTTTTCTTCTTTAAAATATTATTTTTTCTTTTATTTTTATATGGGTAACGGATTTATTGTAATGTAGCTGGATTTTGTACGATCTACTGATTAGATGCACTTCGAAAGACGGGTCTTGCGGTTCATTATCATAGCGAGAACGTATAAAATCACCACTTTCTTGTTGATTTAGAATTCTTAAACTTACAAACTCTCGTATCACGTGATTATGTATTATAAACCTATGCGTACAAACGTTGTTTCTAAGCAACTTATGTTAGTTTGATTAATACATGGCATAATTAAAGTCGACACCGGTTAGAAAGATGAACCTTGCCGAATGATGCCGTGGAGAAAAGGTCTGCGTGCGTGTAGCAATGCGCCTGGGCACGATGCGACGGTCGTAATTAGTAGAGATTGAGTTCAGCTTTCATGTATTCCTCCAACGGTGAATAAAGCCTGTTGTTACTTAGCCTGCATGCATGACGAAGGTACAAAACGCATGAAATAAAAACATGCCTTGGTAAAATTCTATCGGCGCAATCCCCGAGAGGAACAAAATACCTTGTCCCGTAATCTCAACATCTATTATTTTTGTTATTATTTGTTGACTGTAAATACAGAAAAATGTCTTGGTTATCTAGTTAGAAACACTTCTAAACGGATAAAAAAATCGACCTTCGTGTCCATAATTTTAAATTCAGATTCCTTATTTATCTATTTGTCCAGTCGTAAGTTTGAATGTAACATTGTGTCGATGAAAATTTCCACAACTAATGACTTAGGAAAATAAAATT